>NC_090222.1:26602500-26752500 GCF_024489055.1 Chanodichthys erythropterus | reverse complement strand
TGCACACTGGGCTACACTTTCAGAAGTTTACTTGGCTATAACTCATTCTGGTTTGCATCTATAAACAGTTAGGGAGAAAAAATTACAATAAAGAATTGAGTTGGCGGGAAGCTTTCCTTCTCCTATAGCTAGCATAGCACAGTTGCTGCTCAGCTAATGTGTTTGTATTGATGCCTGAAGGAAGATTATCCTTGTTTTTCTCACATAGAGTTATTATGCATTCATAGTTGTATTTTTGCTTGCAGCTGCTAGAAAAAACACAATAGCATCTCACTCCCGCTCTCTCCCTAACTCGATAGCTTGCTAACGGTGGTCGGTCCACCCACTCTGTTCTTACACAGTGTTGTGTTTGCCATTGCTGTTCGCTGACGTGAGCATCAGTGAGACTTCGTTGGCCTTGCCAAAAGTCTTAAGCCGGTATTGCTTCACATCTTTTAAGCTATCTTTAGTTTTGGCTCTCTGCAATCTGCAACAAATGTTTCCCATAAAGATCCCCTGTGGTGAAAATCAAGTTTTTAATGTTTATATGTCTCTATGGTGTTTTTAATTTGCTTTAAGACAAACCATGTGCAAATTCATCAGTCAACACCATTGCTGAGTATTTTCTCTTTAAAACCGCAATGAACCAAAGACAGTCTCAAAAACACGTTTTGAAATCGCCATTGTTCTCGACATTACAAATATGTTGCAACCAATCCCATCAACTTATGGGCGGGCTTTAGCATATCATTAACCATGCTGCACAGCTGGGGAGTCTCATGAAAAATCGTGTAGATTTAGCAATATGGCTGTTGTATATTACGATGTTATGCCTTTCTCCGCTGACGTTCTAAGTTGTTCAAAGTGTTTCTAAGGATACTGATTTTTATAAGGCAGACTGAGATGGTGAACAGCAACATGGTTTGTGCAACATTAGCAACTCACTATTAGGTGTTTGATAACGTAGTCAAGCAAAAGGCTAATCATATTAATTACCATTACGTGTCTGACGTTGTAGAGAGCGATACATAAAACACATTACCATTCTGATACATCGACTTGTAGACGATATATCAGGTATTCTGAGCGTGTGTGATTGAGTGGAGGCGGGGCTAATTTGCATATTCATTGATCCACGTATACTGAATGAAACAAGGGTGAAGAGTTCCATTCAAGCTATTTTAAGGCATGAAGAAATTTGAAGAATATGTCATTTTGGTGATCAAAGATGAGTTTTAAGGGATAAAATTATTGACTACAGGGGGCTTTAAAACATTTTCATTTGATAAGATAAAGCTGTATTAAATTTGCTTGACATTTTGCAAAGTGTTCCCACACTTATGAATATCTTTTTAAGACTCAAAATAAGACTCCTGTGGCTTTAAGTTCCTGTAAGTCACAATTAGCAAATCTTTAGCAAATCATACACTGCATTTGAAATCAAATACTTCCCTGCTATATAGTATGTGAAAAACAGTACGCCAACACAATAATATGTCTGAATGCATAGTATTCGAAAAACAGTAGGCGAAAAGTCCCCACATGATCTACTACTTCCGGCGAGATTCTGAAGTGCGCATTCATAGACTATCCCATGAGGCCATGGGAGAGGATTTATGAATGGCACTGAAGTAACGCAACTGATGCTGGTAGGTCACGTGACAGTAACAACATAGTGGATGTAGTACATCAGAATTTCATTCAGACTATATAGAACATACTTTATACTGGCTCAAAGTAAGTTCAAATGCAATTGTAGTACCTACCTACACACAGTATGCGATTTTGGATGCAGCAATAGTTTTTTTTTTATTTATTTATTTATTTATTTTCATCTATCTATCTTGCTTTCACCTCTCTTCACTTTCATGATGTGTCACAATTTTATATGTCCCACCCAAACTTTCAGTTTCAATAGCTAACACATCAACGCTGTAAAGGAATCTGTGCTCTTTAAGTTATTTCACTGGGTTTTTGAGGTTATATTAAAATTAAGACATAATATTTAGGTTCCTAGTAGACACTTTTTTTTTACCAAAGCAGCTTACAGCTCAGTGTAAAATATCTCTCTATGTAAAATATCTCTAACAGCATATTTTTCCATTTACTGGTGCTCTTATAAATAAGAAGAAACAGAAAGAAATACAGAAAAAGGAGAAAAACAAGGAAGGCTGACTGTGCAGATGGCAGTGGGAGTTACTAATTATCTGAGCGTGCACATGTTAGCAAAATCACCTCTACCCTCAGCTCATTAAGACCGTAAGGTGGTCTGTGCAGTCATTTTAATTTGTAGTCACTGAAAACATCTCCATGTCATTTTCGCACCACCTTAACGCCATATGCAGCTCAGTGTAGAACAGCACAATCAGCTGTGAGTCAAGCACATAGCGCCGCTGCTCTTGAGACTGTGGCTAATGAGAGAACCACTTAGCTCCCTCCAAGACCATTAGCAATTGTTCTTGAGGCTCTCGCATTATTTGATGTTGAACCAATGAGCATTCGCAGATTGATTCAGAACAGCCCGCTCAGCCAGCGCTCTGCTTTGTTTGTCAGCAGTTTCTAACATGAATAGAAGTCTACTAAGAACTCTGCAGTCTCGCTCACTGTTAAAAGCTAACCTCACTGGCACCTCGCTGTGTCTTTACAGTGCACTCATCTTGCTCTCTTCCCCTCTCTGCAGGAGTGCGCCGACCCCCCGAGGTAGATAAGTCCAACCACAGTGTTCACTACACTCTGCTTATTGCATGTGTACTGGTGGCGTTTGTCCTGGGAGCTTTCCTCTCCGGATTCCTCGTTTCCTGTTACTGCAACCACAACGTTAACAAGACCAAGAGGCTGTCGAAAGATCCAGAAGCACCGATCCCACATGCTCTATCCCTGCGCAGCCTAGCCAAGCTAAACGGCTTGCTAGAGAGCCAAAGCAAGGATGACAAGCTGGAGGTATCCTCACCCAAACTCTACAACTCTTTCTTTGCTAATGGAAAAGAGCAAGCGCATCGCAGGAATGCCCACCATGCTGCCATGACAGAGCTCATTCACCCACATCATCACCACTCTGCTGAGCTCTCCGGCCTTCCCACTCCTGATTCAACGCCAGAGCTCCCAATCAAGAGTATGAAGGCCTTTAAGAACCAATGGGAGAAGAATCAAAACTGCAACAATGCTAAAGAACCCAAGTCCCATAACATGGGAGCATCTCGGCCAACCACTGGGTTGCAGCATCAGATTTTCCCCTTCTCCCAAGGACTGACCAACGGACAGGTACTAGGCGGCTCTGCACACATGGAGGAACGCAAAGTCCACAACGCAGAGCGTGTGGTAAGCCAGCCGTATCACTGCTACCCTCACAAGATTGTGGACGTCACTTCGCTCGATGAGCTTCTGAAACACATTCACGAAATCAACGTGGCCACGGGCAAGAGTCCCACTGTACTCACCTCTTCCATGTCAGCTAACGCCGGTCAGATGGCGTTCGCAAATCGTGTACAGCCACATATCCCAGAAACAGAGTCTGCGCCGTACTACAGTTCCTCCACACTTCCTCGGGACAGTCTCACTCGCCGCATGGACGTCCCACCAGAGATTCCTCCCCATCATCAGTCCACCTTAGAGAGAGTGTCCCGTCATCCGTCACAACGGCACTCTTTGATAACCACCCCCAAGATGCCCAGCGGGGGTGTGGTGCCACGGCAGCACAGCTTCAACCAGCGCAGCCCTCATCAGCCCCTTCTGCTCTCCCGAATGAACTCTAACGGCAGCAGTTCAGGTTGTGATGTACGGCATCCGCTCATCCCTAACGGATACCTAACTCGCCAGCATAGCTACAGCGAGCAGCCAGAAGTCCACCGTGGAGCTATTGTCCGTCGGACAGCTTCGCTCAAGCCTGACGTCCCACCCAAACCACTGTTCATCCCTGCTAGCTCGCCCGTCAACCAGGCAGGGAAGTTCAACTACTGAACAATGGAGAAGAAAAGCCTGTGGTTTTTCGTAAAAGGCTACGTGACCTCTCAAAATTAAGAACAATTGAAAGACTGGACAAATAAACTTGCCTTTATGGGTGAAAGATTGGCTGCCAGTGTTGTCGACTTTACATTTGAACTATGACCTGTTTTTCTCTGTTTCATGAATATATTTGTACCATATTGGTATTGCTCAGCTATTGGCCATTAGGAGGGGAGGAGTAACAAGAGTCCACATAGATTTAGGCTGCCACAGTGATAAGTGTGTGGCTTTACGGTGTTACTTTGGACTGTCTAGACAGGTGTCACTGATCCTAAACTCCGGACCTGAACTTTTATCCGAACAAGTGTAAACACCTTGTTTGATATTCTGATATTTCTTGCTTTGGCTTAACTATTCTGTTGATGTAGAGTTGATGAACTGTGCTGATCCCAATTAGAAATGTGTATATATGCATGTGTGTGTGCGTGTGTGTGAGTGTATATATATATAAAAATATATATGTATGTGTGTGTATGTACATACATACCCAGTGTATGTATCTAGATTACTGAAATGGTTTAGCCCCCTCAACAAGTTCCTTCGCCTTATTTTGAAAGCAGATGTGCTGTGAAATGCCCACACAACCTGAAAGAGATCTCTGTAAAAACCATAAGCAATAATATTCACCCCATCCTGTCCACTCCAGTGTAATGCAGCTAGACATCTCAAACTCAATAAAGTTAAAATTCAGATGATTAAATGTGGCTAGAGAAACAGTTACATCAAAATGCTTTGTTCCCAGTGAGATCAATCGGCCTTAGTGTTATGAAGGAGATGTATGTATATACCTAAGAGGAATGTATTCTTTGTCTATACGCTGCAGAATCAGTGTGAGGTGCTCCAGTATTTACCCTCTGTCTCCTCTGTTAAAATCAGTTAATCTGTGAAAGTGAATCAAAAAATTTTAATCTTCTACAGTGGAATCATTGAACACTGTCCTAACCAGGTGTGATAAAGTGATTAAAGCTATCTCTACTATATAAATCTTGAGTCCAACCCTGACCACTTGCTGTTTTCTATTATGTATAGCCCCACCCACAGTGAAATCTGACTGGTCTAATACTTCTGCTCCATTTAGCGGTGTTTTAAACATGCTTATTGGCTCTAAATGTGTCGCGCAATGAAGCGGTTTGACACACTGAAACTGGTCACACCTGGCTAGGACACCGCAAGTCGAGAACAAAATAATTTCTTACTTTTGTCCTGAGTTATTCCTATATTATGTTAAAACAAACAATGTATCAATATTAACACTAAAACTGTTTGTGTAAATAGATGAACAATAACTAGCCAAATTTTAATTGTGTAAATTTGTGCCTTATTTAATATGATGTGTTATGGGGGGTTGGCGGCAGAGTGGGAGAGGGGACATAAGGAAAGGGCAAAGAGGCCGTCATTTATCTTTTTATTTTTAACATTTGTATTTTTTTTAAGCTTGGTTGTCTGTATGTGTCATAACTATTGTAGATATATATTTCTAGATACTTTTGATATCCCCAGGCTGTGTGAGGCTTTTGAATTTGGATCAGCATCTACATAGTTTTCCCTCCAAAGAGATCTATCTATCTATCTATCTATCTATCTATCTATCTATCTATCTATCTATCTATCTATCTATCTATCGTTCTATCTATCGTTCTATCTATCGTTCTATCTATCGATCGTTCTGTCTATCTATCGTTCAATCTATCATTCTATCGTTCTATCTATCGCTCTATCGTTCTATCTATCGTTGTATCTACTGTTCTATATATATTGTTCCATTGTTCTGATGTTCCACCGTTCTATCGTTGCATTTTTATCTATCCATCGCTCTATCTATTTGTCTGTCTGTTTACCCATCTCTCTTTCTGTCTGTCTGTCTCTTTCATGTTTTCTTTCTTTTCTTCTTGTTTAACTCAACACTAGTTTAAGAAACCCCTGCCCTCACAGAACTGATGGGTTTGTTCTGAGATGTATGAAGTAAGATGTAAGATGAACTTTTACAATGCAGCATTCAGATCTTACGTTTAATGGCGAGAGTAAGACTTCTTAGGCTTTGCACTCTGTTTGGAGGAGAGACTTCTGCGTGTGTGTGCTTCATGAGGAGACCATATCAGTTGGCTGTAGTTCAAACACATACCTCCTTTTGCTTTTTCCCAGTACTTCAGTCTGGCAGAGTAACTCAGAACAGTTCCTCTCCTCAAAG
Organism: Chanodichthys erythropterus; assembly: GCF_024489055.1. NCBI lineage: Eukaryota > Metazoa > Chordata > Actinopteri > Cypriniformes > Xenocyprididae > Chanodichthys > Chanodichthys erythropterus. Next base: position 26,746,331 of record NC_090222.1, on the reverse strand, counting down.
TCATCGTCATCATCTTATTCTGTGATGTGTCTGCTTTTGCATAAATTCTTGGTGCTGGTCTGAAATACAGTTTTTATCATGTACACTTGAATGAACCTTTCAAGTTGGCTGCCTGTAACTATGTGCTCTGTTGCCCCTCACAAAACCAAATGCAATGTCACATTTTAATAGATGGCTACCGCATCATATGCATCCCAGGTGGAAAATGGACTGAGGATTGAATCCCTGCATCATACTCGACGGAAAACCGGGGCGAGTAGACTGAGTGGAAAGAGACTGGAGTAGTTTCTTTGAATTTCTATAGATATTATGATGGAAAGGGAACTGCTTGTGTCTGTTTTATCTGCTTTAACCATTGAGGTTTCTGTTATTGCACAGTGTAAATACAGTCCTGGAGTTTCCCAGGATTCAGTGCTCTGTTATGATTACTATTGGGCAAAGCCCCATGGATTCTCCACCTCTGCTTTTATGGAATACTGTTGTATTTTCCTTATAACAGAAATAAATGAGAGATCATAACATGCATATTGTTTTAATGATTGCGTGGTTTGATCTTACATGCTTTTTTCTTATTATTCGACATGCACACTCCATGATGGCTTCCACTTTTTAGAAGGCTTGTTAAATTTTCCTTCAAAATCAGTTTTTTAATTTTTTTTTTTTTTTTGCAGCAAAATAAGTAAATAATCATGTTTGGGTGTAGTCAAGGAGAGCCAGGGGTCTCATGATGTAAAACCCAGCTGTTTCAGGCATTGTTTGCCAACCCCTGCTGTACTACAAGAATGCAACGGATGATGTTTACCGTACAGCTCAAGCGCCAAACATGACTAATCTAATAGCCAATTAGCTCCTCTTGGCCCTTGATTTGAAGGTGAATATATATTAAAAGAGACTGCTCATTCCCATCCAGCCAATGAAAGCAAGGCAGAACCTGATCAGTTTCCCTCAGTTACATGGGAATGGAAAAACACTCAACATCCCATACCAGACTTTATTTATCCATGGATTTATGTAGTGTTAGGTAATTTTGCAATAAGTTATGATTTTCTATCATACTGCTCTATGTGGTGTTCACTTGCCCTCTTTCTATCCATAAAGACTCAGGTGCAGATAAGTGGCTCTGGATTCAGGCAGCGGACACACTAACTGCAGGTTGTCTGACAGGTGGAGCTGAACAGTCTCAGTTATTACCCACAGTTCTTAGTTCAGTACTCATCAGGTGTCATCAAGAGCGCTACTACCTGATATCACCCCCATGAGAATCATCAAATTCACACCAGAATACACTTTCACGTCTCCTGGTTTTTCCTCCATCACTTTAGCCCTCTTTCACTTTCATTGGCTCTGTTTCTCTGGCTGGTTGTCAGAGCTCAGAGTGAGAGGGCATTAGAGAAATGTATTCTGGGAGATGGAATGAACGGATCTCATCTTAGAACTGTCAGGAGCAACCGAATGTTTCTGTAGATAAAATCGCATGCATTTGGTTGTTCAATATGTAGAATTCCACCATAATGGGAGGAGAACCGCTATATAGTCTGCTCATTGGATCCGAAGGAGAAGGGGACCACACAAAAAAAATGTTTGAATGCCCTTTGAATTTTAGCAATGACCCTAAACCTTCTCAACATCTGCTGTTCACTCTTGAAAGGTTTTTGTGAAAATGCTGTGGTGGTTTGTAGTGAATAGTGATATATTTAGCTCCTTGAGTTTGTTTGTCAGCATCTGTTTTTTTGTATTTAGTTTTTTTGTGTTTCACAATAACAGCTGAAAGGATGTATACAGAACCGTGTATGACAGTAGACACTGCTGACATTGCGACATGCAACTCTGCTGAGTACATATGTTTGTGTGATTCTCTGTATGTGCGTGTACTCATAGGCTCATTGTTTAAAATGGGGCACTATTTAGCTGTGGATGGATAACATTATTTTGCCCCTTGTGGAGTGTGGAGACTTTTCTGGTATTGATTAGTGTTGGTATCAGTGTCAGAAATTAAATTCTCTAATATATGCCTGGTGTATTTTTTATATATATGTTCTTCAGCTAATCTAATGTGTCATATTTTTGTCAAATTAATAAATTCATTAACTTAATTTCTCATGAATAATTGGACTGAGAATTTATTACCTCTTACCCATAAAATTAACTCGGCATCAACATATTTTATGTGATATGTGCCTAGAACATAAAATAGATCAGGTGTTAAAAAATAAAAACAGGAATTTACTACACTTTTGCTTCATTTCTGACATTTCTGGTATCTTAATACAAGGAAAAAGTAAATTAGTAAATCCCTGTTGTGCTCAGAATGTTTCATTTCTCTTTTTTTAAAGAGTTTTTTATCTTCCCTTCTCTTTCTCTGTATGCTTTCTTTTACTTTTGAGTCTGTTTCTAATATCTTTGAGATCATCTTGAAAGATTTAGCTGATAGTCATGGTTATGATATTGCTGCCGTGTTTGGCATAACTATACAGTGCTACACTCCTTCATTTGCATTATTTTTTATTACAAAGAGATGGATGGTTCTGATATTAATATGCCTTCCATTTATTGTTTTTTATTGTTTTCTGCTGAGAATATTGGTTGTATCATTCATGTTGATACATAGTATTTACTGTAAATGAAAAACATTAAAAATAGCCTACTCCAGCGGTAGCTTTATGAAATTGAACTTGTTATTTTAGTCAGGAAATATATTTTTTGCTGAGGTCTTCCACATGATGTTAGATATTAAATAGACCTATCTGTGTTTCCTCAAACTGACTTTTTTAATGTTCACCTTCACTTATGTTCTATATAAGGTTATCAATTCATGTTATACAACTACAAGCAACATTGTATTGAATCACTCAACTGATTTGTTCAAAACCTTTTATTCGTTCAGTAAAGTAACTAGTAAGGTGTCTTTGACTTGAAGCAGCGCTGCACAGGCCGATCGGTGTATAACACGAGAGCGACTGGAGGTATGGAGCCGTCTGATCTCTAATCGATGTCATGCAATGATCAAACATGCATTCTATATGAGTGGGTCATTCATTCATTTAATCAACTGATTCGTTCAACAATAGGGGTGTAATGGTGCTCGGTAAAAAATAATAATAATAATAATAAAATCGAACCATACTGTTCTCCATCCATGTTTCGACACACACTTGCACCAAGGTTAATCTCAAATCTGATGAAATCTATAATATGACTTGTTGAAAAAAAAAAACTGAATAAAACAGATAGAGTTCCTTGAGTATAGTATAAATTAAATCCGGACGTAGCCTATTACATCTGCCATGTTGTTACTGTCAAGTGACCTACCAGCATAGACGTAGGCCTAATTTGCGGGTGGGACATTTCCCCACCACTTTTTGAAACATACCGCGGCAAGGATGTATAGTTATGCAAGAAACACCTCTAGTGGATTAGCAATTCATTTGTTTAAATAATAGGCAATCTGGTGCTGGGACGTGTTGTTTGTTGAAATCATGCTGAGTGCTCATTGCCGCTGTTATTAGTGACGCAACAGTGTTCTCTTGATGCTTGTGCACACTGCGGACGAGTGCTTCAATCTATGGCTTAATGCTCTTGCGGCCAGAAACTCTATTCGTTTCGGTGAAATCACAAAACAAAATGCACATAAACATGTCCCTGCTCTTGATATACAATCACTGATGAACATCTTTGGTTTTAATGAGAAATAAAAATTACACAAGGGCGGAACCTCTGGCACACTGAACAAAAGTTCTACCCACAGTCCATCAAGACAATCTAATATTAACTGCAGATCCAGATGTTTATTGGCTAATGTAAATACTCTCGAGACTAACAATATATTTTATTATAGTAGATGTAAGGACGAAACTATCATATTAAACATGAGGTCTATGTCAATACATTTTGTGTATTTATTGATGTAATGATACAAATACAATACACCCCCCACTACCACCACCACACACATTCCTGTCCCACCCAATTTTTAAAGGTGCCCTAGATTCAAAAATTGAATTTACCTTGGCATAGTTAAATAACAAGAGTTCAGTACATGGAAAAGACATACAGTGAGTCTCAAACTCCATTGTTTCCTCCTTCTTATATAAATCTCATTTGTTTAAAAGACTTCCGAAGAACAGGCGAATCTCAACATAACACCGAGTGTTACGTAACAGTCGGGATCATTAATATGTACGCCCCCAATATTTGCATATGCCAGCCCATGATTGAGGCATTACACAAGGGCAGGCAGTATTAACGTCTGGATGTGCACAGCTGAATCATCAGACTAGGTAAGCAAGAAAGAACAATAGCGAAAAATGGCAGATGGAGCAATAATAACTGACATGATCCATGATAACATGGTATTTTTAGTGATATTTTAGTGATAAACTGTCTCTAAATGTTTCGTTAGCATGTTGCTAATACTGTTAAATGTGGTTAAAGTTACCATCGTTTATTACTGTATTCACGGAGACAAGAGCCGTCGCTATTTTCATTTTTAAAAACTTGCAGTCTGTATAATGCATAAACACAACTTCATTCACCCTGAATCGGCTCATTTCTAATTATGCCCCAAAATAGGCAGTTAAAAAAATGAATTAAAAAAATCTTTACAGACACATTCAGGGGACACCTTAGACTTACAGTGCATATTACATATTTTAAAAAAAAGTTCTAGGGCACCTTTAAAACAAAGTTATGCCACTGCCCTACAGCATCAGTTCCACTCATAAATCCCCTCCCGTAGCTTCATAGGATAGTAAAGTGTCTTCACTTCAGAATCTCGGTGGAAGTAGTAGGTCATCCGGAGACTTTTTACCTACTGTTGTTCGAATAATGTGTATTCGGACATACTATGTTGGCATAGTGTTTTTCACATACTATTCATTCACGAGTTCACGCTTACGAATAATCATAGTAAAAAGTATGCGTAATAGTATGCGTATTTGGTGCGCTATCCGAGGAGAGGGCTCCAAGCTCGGTGTTTGGCCTGAGCCCAGAGTGTTCCCCCAATATTTCTGGTTAGAAAAGTGTGAGGAGACGGGGTGGTGGAGGGATGCTGAAAAAACTGTTGAGGAATATGGGTGAGTCGACTGTGTTTCACTCATGCTGTTGATTACTGATTGTTGACAACTGGCTGAAATGACGTGATGATTAGTCAGATTATTTTAACTTTGCTCCTCCTGAACTTTGTTAATAAAACATCATTTAAGGCAGGTGCACACTGTGCGATTTTGGCCGTCTGAGACAAATTTTAAGAATCCTAAAAGATTCCTATAATCCTAGGCAAAAATCTGTAGTCTTTGATTGATCGCGAGTTTGACAGCCGATTAATGACCGTTGCGATCAAATTTTACCTCCGACGAAATTCTGGCAGTGTCAGAAGTTTTGGCGGACAGTCCTGCAGTGCGACTTCTCCCAAAAACAAACCTCAAATTGTCTTAGTTTTTCAAGATAAGCCGTGATCAAAATTAACGTTAGAGATTTCTTTGTTAGCCACCATTTCAGTCCCGTGTGTAATGCAGCTCACTCTCACCGAATGTGTGTGGGTTGATGATGTAAAAACTCTGGACATGTTTTCAAGCATGTGTCCGTTTTTAACGCGTCTTGACTGTCGTAGAGTCTGATATATGAACAGCTGAGATCCCATAGTGTGACATGAGGATCATGTTCATACAGTCTGACAAGCAACAAGCGTAAAGGACTATTATAAATCGCACAGTGTGCACCCAGCTTTAGAGAAGAATTTGATTTCCGAATTTGTTTTTGCCGATGAATACGCTCCGCATGCGTTTCACGTGAGTGTAGCTGTCCAATCAACTGTTAGTATTTAAATCTGTTGTTGACATCACAGTTCCTGACATGCTAGTGTGTTGCAGTTCAGCAAGGCAAGAGAAGCATACAAGCCAATGATAGAGCCGCTACTATTTGCAGCATATAAATCTCCTGCTTGGGAACATTCTTTGTTGATCCTGGAACAACATTCCAATCAACCAATCAGATTTGAGGGGAACATTTAGTTTATGTCAAGTTTAGGCTTACTACTTGAGTTAGGTGCTTCTACATAAGTGTTATTTACACGCTGATTTTAGGGATAAGTTATGGGTAGGGTTAGGTTTAGGGATTTAAACTGGAACGCGATCTAAACCGAATGTGATTTCAACCAATGGGGATAAATTAATCTCTATTTAATTTATACAGTGAAAATTATATGCAGTGTTATTTTACATTTGTTTATTTATTCGATTTCTGTACCTAAAAATACCTGAAACCATGATCCTAAAACTGTGATACAAACCAAACTGTGAGTAATTTGAACCATTACACCCCTATTCAACAATACTGATTTTAGTTGGCAAAGAAATGGAGTTATGAGTGAGTTAATGAATCTCTTTACTCAATATTTACTAATAATTTAAAACATTGATTCATTCAGGAAGGAACAACTACGGTGTGTTGCTCGGAGATGCGCCACAGATCTGCTTTGACTTGCACTCAAAACACTCAATACATTGTTAAACTATTGTATAAAAGCGTTAAAACTTATCTTTAATGCAAAGTTGTAAGCATCTGTACCATCCCTGAATGTTTTAGCAGATTCTCAGTCTGGCTTCCCTTCTCAGAGAAACTTTTACATGTTGCAGCACCGCAAACCACACAGCATTTGGATACATTTATACGAACCATAAACTAAAAAGAACCACATGGCTCCATGAGTGTACTAGGAGACAGACAGCCAGTGGACTGTGTCCTTGCTGTGTAAATGGCTCTTCAGAATTGCAGTTAAAATATGGTGTTATAAGATTCTGTTCACTGCTGGATGTTTGTCTCATTTATATTTGAATAGTTTGAGTTAAAAGAGTCATCACGTCTTCTGGTTTATTCTGAATGACGATCAGTTACATATGCATTCGACAGAGTAAATAACCTCATGAGTGGATGTTCCCCAAAAATGGAGCACTACAGCATATTCTCTTCCTGTTGTCATGGTAATCTTGTCCCACTATGTCCTCTGTCCATAGACTTACAGACCAAACATGGCTGAGGAAAGGCTTTTTAAAATCAACAAATGCTTTTCTTTGCCCTCTATAACACACCTCTAGCATCTCTGCAGTGATGCTCAGGGATTCTGAGTCTCTTTCTGAAAGCCAGATGGATCTCAACCAGAACTAAGGGATTCCAGTGACTAGAAGAGTTGCACATAATAGCCAAGTAGACCAATTTTTTATGGATTCTTTACAGATCCTTAAACAACATTTCTATTAAACGATTATAAGCCAAAATAGTGATATAGCCATAACCTGCCCGTAACAGCAAAGGGAAATGTTGGATTGATATTAAAGTTTTTGAAGCTTCTAACTGTAAATCTGATTGACAGAACCAACAAGGACGCTGATCCGGGAACGTGTTCTACCTGTGTAAATCACATTAAAGTCAGAATCTAATACAGTTGAGTTATTCTAGTCCTAAAGCATTATGGATAAAAAAGTTAACTTTACAGCTTTCAGTTACATTTCTGGGTTAAATACCAGAAACGTTTCTGGAAAAAAAATTACAATTTCTGATGAACTGTAAATATCACTGTCTTTAATCTGCTCTATCAATGCCCTGAACATATGATCCATTTGGCTATACCTGTGAGGGAAAATGAAATGTCAATATAGTGAAACATTAAAAACAAACTTATGAGAACATCAGTGTCAGTCCATATTGGATATTTAATCATGCTAATTTCCTTTATTTTTACATTTATATTACCTTTGCTGTCATCTAATGCTCCCTTAAAGTTAAGGCAGTGGCTATTTGCACTAAGTGAAAATAGCAATATATTCTAATTACACTAAGTGACATTAGCAGCATTTTCTTAGCGATATGCTATTTACACTAGATGAAAAATAGATTCTCTTTAAACCATGTAAAAGTATCAGTTTTTTGCAATAAGAGTAAATAGTAATTAGATGCTATCTATAATTTATGTTGGCAGATACTATTTGCACCTTAGTATTTTTGTACATTAACAGGATGCAATAAAATCAAAGAGTGTAAATTACTCTATTTATTAAAATTATTAAATGGATGCTGCCTTATTGCGAGCTCAACAAAAGGCGGATTCGAACCCGCATCGTTCGCATTAAAAGCCAGGTCTGCAAGCCTTACTCATTACTACTGCACCACTGAAGATGTTGAATTCTGTGTGTCTTTTTTTAAAACTTGGCTTAACCAGACATTGGTGGGCGGAGCTAGTGTAAATAGCATTTGCCAACAAGGGACGCTATTTGCACTTAGTGTAAATAGACACGCCGTAAAGGGCAAATCTTTAAAGGTGCCGTAGAACGTCTTTTTAAAAGATGTAATAAAAGTGTAAGGTGTCCTCTGTGAAGTTTCAGCTCAAAATACCCCATAGATTTTTTTTGTATTATTATTTTTAACTTTTGGGGCATCATTAAATATGAGCCGATTTAGGCTGCGGCCCCTTTAAATCACGTGCTCACCACCCACGGAGCTCGCGCTTGCCTTAAACAGTGCATAAACAAAGTTCACACAGCTAATATAAACCTCAAAATGGATCTTTATAAAATGTTTGTCATAGAACATGTCTAATCGCGTAAGTATGGTATTTATTTGGATGTTTACATTTGATTCTGAATGAGTTTGAGGCTGTGCTCCATGGCTAACGGGCTAATGCTACACTGTTGGAGAGATTTATAAAGAATGAAATTGTGTTTATGAATTATACAGACTGCAAGTGTTTAAAAAATGAAAATAACGACAGTCTTGTCTCCGTGAATACAGTAAGAAACGATGGTAACTTTAACCACATTTAACAGTACATTAGCAACATGCTAACGAAACATTTAGAAAGACAATTTACAAATATCACTAAAAATATCATGTTATCATGGATCATGTCAGTTATTATTGCTCCATCTGCCATTTTTTGCTATTGATCTTGCTTGTTTACCTAGTCTGATGATTCAGCTGTGCACAGATCCAGACGTCCTGCCCTTGTCTAATGCCTTGAACATGGGCTGGCATATGCAAATACTGGGGGCGTACATATTAATGATCCCGACTGTTACGTAACAGTCAGTGTTATGTTGAGATTCTCCTGTTCTTCGGAGGTCTTTTAAACAAATGAGATTTATATAAGAAGGAGGAAACTATGGTGTTTGAGACTCACTGTATGTCATGTACTGAACTCTTGTTATTTAACTATGCCAGTTTTTCAAAGAAGAATCTCTGAGAAACTTCTCATCATATTTTGAAAGTTTTCAATTTCTGTCCTTTTCCATTCCATTTAGGTTTAAGAGAGCCTTTTCCTGCTATTGCTCAAGTGTAAGGGGAGGTCACCAAATAACTTGCCACTTTAGCCTATAGAAGTCTTCTCTCTTTTTCATTTTTTTTTTCTGTATTTTCTGGTTATAATCTAATAAGAGAATGAGGTAAATTAAATTTTTAATTCTAGGGCACCATTAAAAACACTAATCATTTAATAACATTGTTAAATGTAATTTCTAGTGAATTTTAAAATGAGTATAATTTATCATACATTACATTATAATGTTGTAATGCCTGAATTCACAAGTGATTTTAGAGTTCTACTTTTAATTTATTTATATTTCAAAATAGTATTTGTAATAGTTATCGGTTATGAACCATAACATAAATATCATTATCAGCTTGATTATTTTAAGGGTTTAGGGGTCAGTAAATACCATCACCTCTGTATAAAAACCATCACATCTATGAGATGTCCTTAGTAATATAGTGAAGCCAACACGTATGTGTGTGTGTGTGTGTGTTGAATGGGGAAGTCCCGAGCAGTAGTACAGTAACTGTTAGGTCAGTGGAGAATTAAGTGCTATGTCCGGCATGTCCAAAATGCCAGACTGCCATGGCACAACCCCCATTACAGTCAGGACTGGTTTCAACCAGTTTTCTCTGGTGCCCTGATGCCTTTACTCAGCACTTTTACATAGAGACACAGTAACACACCTGCCACTGCCGGTCACTCTGACACACACACACACATATATAAATATACTCTCCCTGACCATCTCACACTAAATTGGCAGCCTACTTGCCCCAACCTGCTCACCATGTACACCCTGCATCTGTCCCCCAGAAGCTTGAATGATTCCCAGCCTAATTAGCCACATAAACTCAGCCCACACACGCATATATACACATTCTTCGTCTCTCTACCCACTCCTAATTAACCTACAAAGCATGACCCCCATCTCAACTAACACACACACTCACAGCTTGCTATAGACTGGCATCCGTCAAAGCACCAGACCATCTAAATAACTTCTGCAGGGCACACGTACATCACCAGCTGTCACAGGACATCTGTTCTGTCACCTGGTGCCGGTGATATTTTTTTTGTTTTATAATTCACACTTTTGATTATGTGGGAGAGTTGGGTAAGTTTTTACACTAATATTCCTAATAATCATGTTTCAGATTGTTTATCAACTGAAAGTGTCCATAACAGAAGGTTAAAGAAATAGGACTTCTAAAAAAAAAAAAAAAAAGTGGTCCAGACACAATTTGCCCCACATTATGGGGTAAGATTGTCATGTCAAGGTGTTGAATAATTGTGAAATATGTGAATGATTTACATTGTGAATAAAAGTATGAACATAAACAAGAAAAAAAACTATTTATGAAGGCACAATGTTTTGTGCCTTCGGGTTGAACCACTTTTGCCTTCAGAACTGCCTTAATTCTTCATGCCATAGATTCAACAAGGTGCTGGAAACATTCCTCAGAGATTTTAGTCCATACTGACATGATAGCATCACGCAGTTGCTGCAGATTTGTTGGCTGCACATCCATGAAGCGAATGACCCAAAAGTGCTCTATTGGATTGAGATCTGTAACTGTGGAGGCCATGGAGTAAAGTAAACTCAATGCCATGTTCAAGAAACCAGTTTGAGATGATTTGAGCATAGTGAGTTAACCTGCTGGAAGTAGCCATTAGAAGATGGGTACACTGTGGTCATAAATGGACATGGTCACTCAGCAATAATACTCAGGAAGGCTGTGGCATTTCAAAGATGCACATTTGGTACTAAGGGGCCAAAAGTATGCCAAGAAAATATCCTCCACACCATTACATCACCAACATTTTTCCAATCTTTTACTGTCCTGTGTGAACTGTAGCTTCAGATTCCTGTTCTTAGCTGACAGGAGTAGCACCGGTGTGTCTTCTGCTGCTGTAGCCCATCTGCTTCAAGTTTCAATGTGTTGTGCATTCAGAAAGGTTCTTCTGCAGACCTCGGTTGTAACAAGTGGTTATTTGACTTAATGTTGCCTTTCTATTAGATCGAACTGGCTATTCTTCTCTGGCATCAACAAGGCATTTTCACCCACAGATCTGCAACTCAATGGAAATTTTCTCTTTTTCTGACCATTCTCTGTAAACCCTAAAGATGGTTGTGTGGGAAAATCCCAGTAGATCAGCAGTTTCTGAAATACTAAGACCTTTCCCATCAGGCACCAACAACCATGCCACATTCAAAGTCACTTAAATCAACTTTGTTCCCCATTCTGATGCTCGGTTTGAACTTCAGCAGATGTCTTGACCATGCCTACATGCATTGTGAGCTGAGTTGCTGCCATGCTGATTAGATATTTGCATTAACGAGCAGTTGAACAGGTGTACCTAATAAAGTGGCTGGCAAGTATATATATATATATATATATATATATATATATAGTACTGTGCGAAAGTCTTAGGCCACCACCAGCTTTGTTGTTTTAGCAAAGTTTTAATGAACATCCTTATTTATTTTTTGGTCTTTATTACAATACAAACAGAAAAAAACAGGAAATATACACAAAATGTAAAATAAAAAATCAGAACAAAATGGTTTCTTTAAGCAAAAATTTAGTATTTAGTGTGACCTCATGGACTTCTTCCAGTTTTTCAAAGAAGAATCTCTGAGAAACTTCTCATCATATTTTGAAAGTTTTCAATTTCTGTCCTTTTCCATTCCATTTAGGTTTAAGAGAGCCTGTTCCTGCTGTTGCTCAAGTGTAAGGGGAAGAAGTCTTCTCTCTTTTTCTTTTTTTTTTTTTTCTGTATTTTCTGGTTATATTCTAATAAAGAGAATGAGAAATAATTATATATGATCATTAAACCCTTGCTAATACAACATCTAATGGTGGCCTAAGACTTACTGTGTATATATATAACTGTGAAAAAAAAATTAACAGACCACTTAACATTGATTTCTGAACTTGGAGTGGTCTCTTAATTTTTTCCATAGCTGAATATATATAGTATTTTTTTTTTTTTTTTTTTTTTTTTTTCCGGAATTCATAAACAAGCATTTTTATACATTAGCAAGTTTGCTTTGACATCATAAAAGCATAAAACATGTTTATCACCTCATCACAGACCTCTATTTGATGAAGTCATAATAATTAAAGGGGTGACAGAACTTACCCACTGACACATCTTAACCCCACTCCTCCCTACTGTATTGACTAATGGTGAGATGTATTTAAAAAGTGCTTAGAAAGATAAATTGGATTAAAAAAAAAAAAAAAAAGAACAGTATCAGTTCAGAGTCCAAACAAGCAGTGACTAATGGCCTCTGTGCCAAGTTGTTGTTGGTTCTCGCAGGGTCCTATCTCATACCCCAGATCCGGTGTTAACTCCTGATACCTGTAATCACTGTTTGCCTCTCTCCTCATTCCCATTAAAGCTCAGACTGGAGGAAGGGGATGGAAATAAAAAAGAGTGATCTGATGAAACGAGAGCAGACAGATTGAATGTTCCTATCACAGGCTTTTAGAGGCGGTCTGCAGTGCGGTGGTCCCTGAGGCGGGCCCTGTTGAGGAGACTTTGAAAAAGAACCAGGTGCCTAGACTCCACAGACTGAAGTAATCCAGAAGCAGCATGAGACTTTCTAGGGTGATTTTGCTTTTGCACCCAATTAGCTTGAAATTCTAACAGGCTAAAAATGGAACAATCTGGTTGCGTATTCTTGAATATGAATTGCGACTATCAGTGAAAGATGGGTAGCATCTGGAGAAGAGTTATCTTCCTGCTGTGCGTGTGTAATGGTGGAAGAGCGCCAAAAAACATAGCGCAGGGAAGACATAAAGCAGAGAAGATACTGCTCCGAGACTCCCTTTCCGTATCTGTGGACAATGCAGGCTGGATTTCCAGTGAATAAGGAAGAAGGTCCAGACAGTGTGAGATAATGTGGTGTGTGAGGGAGCAAGAGTTCACACCTCCCCTTGTAAACATTGTTCTTGCATTTGAAGCTGCACTTGATCCAACATAAAGAGAGTTTTGTGAACTGGAAACCACATAAATGCACACATTTAGAAGAAATGAGACACTTAAAGGGATAGTTCACCCAAAAAAAGAACATTCTGTCATCGTTTACTCACCCTCATGCCGTTCCAAACCTGTACTTGGACCCCATTGACTTTTATTGCATGCATAAAAAGAGTTCATTCTTCAAAGCACATTCTTTTGTGTTACACGTAAGAAATAAAGTTAGGAATGCCATGAGGGTGAGTAAATGATTTTTGGGCAAACTATTCGTGTAATAAGATTAAACCCATCTTGTCTTCATTTTTGTAACTTTTTCCCTCTCTCCCGCCCACCTGGTTTTGCTGACACTGCACCTGAGCTCTTTCTCAATGGCTCATGCTGACATTCAATTAGTTCCCTTAACCAGTGCACCTCCCCGCAGTTAATGACTCAGAACCACAATCTTCCACAAGTATCATTTCTTCCCTCTTTTTTTCAATTAAATCACTTGTCTCAAAATGGAAGACAGAAAAAATGGCCTGAGGGTCATCGCAGTCAGCGCGAGAGCGTGGAGATGATTTCCCCGTCTTTTCGACTGCCGCTTTCTTTCTCGCTTCCCTCTTTCAAAAGATTTCACTCTGATGAAATGAAGCTAAAATATTTCAAAGTGGCTTGCACACTTTTGTTCAGCTAGAGCTGTATTTGAGTTCTCTATAAACACGTCATTTATCCAGCGCTTTGATGGTGAGGGAGACGTGTTTAGGACATTTGATTGCGATGAACACAAGTGTCAAGCATCAGAGAGGTTTGAGCTAGAAACATTTGGAAAAGAAGCAATTATTTTGTCTTTCATCACCCTCTTGAGAGGAAATCCAACAAAGGTCACTGCAGGCATGTCACACATGGATGCTTGGCTGTGGCTGTGGCTGTGGCTAAAAAGACTAAGAGATATGGAGAACAAGAAGAAGCAACCACAAAAATATTGTGTGCATTACAGCGCGAAACGATAAATGTAGGTCGTTAAATGCAACACATTATTGTGTTAAATGTTCCTTTCTTGTGTTTTCATTTTAGCATTCCACATTGAATGCCTCACACCTCATTAATTCAGCACTCTCAGCTGAATAATAACGATCGATAAGATCATTAATCTTTGGAATATATGATCAAATATCTGCGAGCTACCCACGCTTTTCTGCCATTTGCATTCATATTACAATAAATGGGAATGAATCAGTCAAATGTTTCATTACTGTAATATTTCTGCTGAGGATGTACAGCAGTAGTGTTCATAACTGAAATCAAAGAAGAGAGAGAGAAAACAAAGATTGAAAGCTTACTGGTTTTATGTTTTTTTTGATTGGGCAGATGGGAGGATTTTAATTAATGGTGGTCAGTGATTACTTGTTGTCTTAGTGGAACCCTTATTCAGCCTAAACCGAATGGTTATTGTGTGTTTGTTGTTAGCATAAAGTCAAAAAACTAGTACAACCTTGGTTTAATTGAATTAATTCACTATGCCAAGGTTATGAAACAATCAGTTTACTATGATTCTAACTAAATAGACTACAGCCTATACTACAGTATCCAGCATACTTGTTTTTAACAAACTATAGGCTTCACATAAAATCTGAGTCTGTTTTAAAGGCTTCTGTTTTCATGTAGCCTAGTTGTTTTCCTTTTGTCTTTGGAACACGCTGACACAGAAGTAATCCAGAGATATCGAGCGCCATCTATAGATCTACTTTTATAAAACAATGAGGGGAAAAGAACCCAAAGGTGGTGCCCTACTGCCACCCAGCGGTCAGGAATAGGAAAGTCATGTAATGTTCTCCATGCTTCATTATAAAGCTTCTTATTTTTGGATTTGACACATTAATCTAGTTGTATCAGACCTCTGGTGAGTTTAATACCAGTTTCCACACCATCTGTTACCAGCATGAATGAATCTTACAGATTGATTAGCCTATTAAAAAATTAATGTAGAAGATCGTAATTAATTTACTTGTTGACAACCACAGCTATACAGACAAGGTTTAAGCCAAGTCCTAGAACTGCATGTTTGAGCTGTCTTAACTGAAATCAATTTGCACTGACATATCTTAAAAAATGTCAGTGCCATTGTTTTGTCTCAAGAGATGCACATCAGAATGTTTTTATAAAGATGCTATAACTAAGGCCTTCTTCAGGCTTAAAATAAGCCATGTCTGTGAAACCAGGCCATATAAGTTTATATTGTTTAGGTGTTCTCTGTGTCCCCTTGGAGGAAACAATGAGTTCAGGTAAAGTGAACTACAACGGACATCGGGTAGGTGGCGCTATTTCAACATATTTAGACGAGAATAGACCGAGCTTTGAGATGGCCATACTCTGACTGGAAATTCTCTGACTGAAGTTTGTCAAATAAGATATGGTTAGAAGACGTAAATCTCAGGTAAGTTATTAAAGTTTATTCCTATTCAAAGATGAGGGGTTTTAAATGTTTTAAATGAAAAAACAACAACTTTTAAATCAACCATCTGAGAGTAAAACGATCTATTATCTAAAACTACATACAGCTTGTTTGTTTTAGATAGCTAGGTTATAGGACATTTTTGTATGTCGAAAAATAAAAAAAGGTCTGTCAAATTACACTGTAAGAAAATAACGTGAATTCTACGGTTAGAAATCCGGCAGCTGTGGTTGCCAGGCCTACCATTAAAATATACAGTAGGCCTAGCAACATTTTTGGTTTTACCTGTTTTGTACTTTTATAATACACTGAGAACCACCGAAAACAGGTGGTTATGAAAAAGATTATGAATCATAGGTCATCACAAGCAGTTTTTCAACAAGCTGAGGACATCAATGCTAATATGTAAAAATTGCACATGGATAGTTCACCCAAAAAAGAAAAATTGATGTTTATCTGCTTACCCCCAGGGCTTCCAAGATGTAATTGACTTTTTTTTCTTCAGTAGAACACAAATGATGATTTTTAACTGCAACCGTTGCCATCTGTCAGTCAAATAATGCGAGTGGATGGGAACTTCTGCTATAAGAGTAAATAAAACTTGCTTAGACAAATCCAAATTAAACCCTGCGGCTCGTGACGACACATTGATGTCCTAAGGCACGAAATGATCGGTTTGTGCGCAAAACCGAAAAGTATTTATATCATTTTTTACCTCTAATACACCACTATGTCCAACAGCGTTCAGCATTTGCTTAGTGATGTCTGATCGTGCTCTGACAATGGCAGTGATGTCTAGCACTCATTGAAATATATGCACAAGACATCACTGCCGTTGTCAGAGCGCGATCAGACATCTCTAAGCAAATGCTGAACACAGTTGGACATGGTGGTGTATTAGAAGTAAAAAATTATATAAATACTGTTCGGTTTCTTGCACAAACCGATCGTTTCGTGTCTTAGGACATCAATGTGTCGTCACGAGCCGCAGGATTTAATTTGGATTTGTCTAAGCAAGTTTTATTTACTCTTATAGCGGAAGTTCCCATCCACTCGCATTATTTCACTGCCAGAGGGCAGCGGTTGCAGTTAAAAATCATCATTTGTGTTCTACTGAAGAAAAAAAGTCACCTACATTTTGGAAGCGCTAGGGGTAAGCAGATAAACATCAAATTTTCATTTTTGGGTGAACTATCCCTTTAACAACATTAGATGTAACATAAAACCCTAATGTAAATGATTAGAAAAAATAAGATAGTTATAAACATAGTTATTTCTATAAAAACACATCAATTGTGTCACGCAGGGAATTCTTGAATGTCAGTTTAAGTTTTTTCACTATATTTTAATGACTTGTTCTTTTTCACTTCCCAAAACTGTAAATTTAACAGTATTTTCCTGAAAAAATAAGGATAGATCTATTACAGTTATTCACTGTATATAGTATGGAAACTTACTGTTAACCAATTAACAGGTTTTTACTGTAGCCTAGCATTTTTAGTCTAGCTTTTACCATTAAAATTTCGATAATTTCAATTTTTTTTTTTTTTTACAGTGTACGGTAAAACAATGTTATAGGACTTCATGCAGTAATTTGTTATATCTATAATTATTTATAATAAATAAACTTTTCAATATGCTTAACTACTTAATATTGCCCATTTATAATTCAGATATTGATCACCCTCCCCCATAGTATTTATAGTGATCAGACTGTGTGTATTCATGATGTTCATCATCAGAACACTCATATTATTGTCCTCTGAGGCTTTTACAGATTGTCATTAATACATATTTATTTATATAATAATATTTTATACTCATATATTATACTCTAAAATATCATATATTCTGTGATCTTTCTCTAGTGGTTTACACACTATTTATTCCTTCACAAACATGACCTATTATTTAAGATTATGTGCATCATTATTACATCTCACATGCATCCACAACATTCTTTATTTTTAAAAACCTCATTGATTCACTACGACGGAGAAGCCTCTCTGCACCATTCAGGGCTGGATATTACCCAGGCGTCACAGTTATTTCTCCACAGCCATCAATCACACAGTAAATAAATAAATCAGTCAGTCAGCTGATCTATCACTAATGTTTAAATATATCCAGTTTATACACCTTCATTTATATAACTCGTACAGACTGTGTTTCTACTGACAGTGCTGAAGATATGGAGACTGGGTGTAGTACGTACACACAGACATATCAAATGACAGCAGCATGTCTGAAAGCATGACATTCCCCCTTTTAAGCTGATTGGCTGACATTCATGCGCAGCTTGTAGTAGAGACGTATTAAAATGTGTTAATCCTGCAAAGTTAAAAGCGGCCACTATTTTTAGCCACTGTTGTTATCACACATCAGTGGGTCTGTATTAAATCCTCCGCCTTCACAGAAACACACGTTTACACTGCGCTTTGGCTGGATCACACTTGTCTCTCACCAGCTCAGCTTTACTGAACACACTTGGAGGGATTGCTATGGCAACTGGTTGCTATGGGTGATGTGACACCACTACATGCTCATCTTGGTGAGGGAAAGAGGGAGTTGGACCACAGAGGAGAGGAATGGAAGCGGAGAGTCGCAGATTTTATTTTGAATGCTGAACAAATCGACGAGCTGGGTTGAAAAAGTTGTGACAACCATCTGTCTCTGGGCGGACAGCCGTGATGGAAGCCGTCTCTCTCCCTGCTTATTTTGGGTCTCCATCACCCTCCCACTGATGAATCCTCTTCAGTAACAACAGGTGAGAAACTAATGCTTACATTACATTCACAGCCCTGTGTGTGTGTGTACAGACGTCACCGGTTCAACTGTCAGAGCGGTGAGAATGCAATTTAGCCGATTTTAGAAGGGATCGGTTAGATATTTACATGGAAATTCGATAAATAAAATCACAAATGGAGACGTGTTTGTGTCGGGCACTTTGTTTCTGGAATCCAAACCCCAGGTACCCAAATGCTGATGTGGTTGGATTGTGAACAACACATTGCCATATCATGCGTGCGACTTCACGTTGTTCAAGAGAAATCTTCACGTTTGGGGAAATTGAGCCAGGCTTTATAGGGAGTGCCAGGGCAGATCGTGAGCACTGGCATCAAAGAAGTGAACCATTAAAGGGTCAGCGACTACCACAGAAACCGACGCTTTGAGAGAATGAATCAGGGGGCATGACAAAACCAGTCAGAAACGGATTCGATCGCCTTAAGATGAGAGAGATAATTGACTCAAGGCTACTTACTGTCCTCAGCGAGCTGAATCATTCCACTCATGTGCAACAGTAATGTGAGCTGGAGGATTTCATTCTGTAAAACATGTACACATCAATCTTATATAACAGCGGTGGTGTACGTCTTTAAACGTGAGGCCTGCGCCGACTGTCAAATTGTTGTTGTGAATTCTCAATAATGTTTTTAGGTCCTCAAACTGAATGTATGTGAAGCATTTGTTTTGAAACGAATGTAATATTGGTGATATTTCGTGTTCTTGTTGTGATTTTTCCAGAATGGCTCTAAACAAGAACCTGTTGATCACGAATGTGGCGAAAATGGCCACGTGCCCCTGACCCGTGCCGACAAACTGGAGAGGATGGCCGAGCATCTTCACAGCAGCACGCTGTCTGCGTCTGGGGCCAACCAGCCCATCCCTTTCCTCACGCTGGAACAGAAGGCTGCCTTCGTCTTCGTCCTCCTCCTCTTCATCTTTCTGGGGCTGCTGATCGTGCGCTGCTTCCGAATCCTTCTGGATCCGTACAGCAGCATGCCGAGTTCCACATGGACAGACTATATGGAAAAAGACACGTTCGACTACCGCATTGCCTGAGCTGCTAGCCAGATTTCGGGCTAGGAGACATGCGATGATTACCTCACGCGCACACACACACACCGACACACACAACCGCCACCACACCTCCTCCACCTCAGAGCCGACTGTATCCCTCAAGTGTTGTTGTTTCGTGATGGTAGTTTTGTGTACTTGTGGGTCTGGATTTTCCATTTGAAAACTGCACTTAAACCCACTTTCATGTCTCGTGTGTTCTGACAGGGTTTTTCAACTCATAGCTTCCACTACTGATGTCACGTTCGGCATGGCTGAAAAGTCTTAGCGATGAATCTTTTATGTTCGAAACCAGCCAAATAGCTTTATTACAGACAAACAATATGGTTAATTATTTTCTATGTCCAAAGAGTGACAAATTAACAATTCCGAAATTGGAAAATAAAAAAGTAGGGTAATCCATTTCTCAATGATTCATTCCACACTTATCATAAAAGCACAGTGCATTGGTTCCAGGATGATTACATTCTCTGAGCTCTTCGGTTTGGGACTCTTGAGCTTTGCGCCTTATAAATCCGTGTGTTTACAGAACAGCCAGAGAAACTGGCCCTGCTGTTATTCAGCTAAATGTCAATCAATGTACTGACCTACCAGCCTCTGTGGGCAAATTGAATGTTTGATTTGCCAGGTCCTTTCCCTGCCTCTCTCTACAGTGTTCTTAATAGGATGAGTCGGATTTCCTCTCTGTTGTTCTTCAGTATTTGCTGATGTTGAAATGGACTGTTCTATCAAACGTTTGCCGTTCTGCCCGGGCTATCAGCGCAGTTTTTCTTTCCTTCTCAAAGTCTGGTTCACCTGTGATTTGCTTGACTTACATGTTCAATAGAAATGAAGCTGAAATAAACAGGTGCGATATGTGTCTTGCGTGCAGAGGAGGTCAATATTGCCATTTAGGTGCAACTTAGCTATTGCTTTCGAGTCAGTATTGCGGCGGTGTTATTTCTTAATGACACCGACCTGCTGTTCTCACAACGCACATTGTGTCTTAGCTGAGTGGTGTGTACAGTATATTTGAGCCTTTAAAATGCAGAGAGATGCTGGTGACTTTATGAGAAAATGTGCCATGTAGTTTACAAGTGGCTTTTGCATTTTAATGTGCTTTTATATTTGTTTCCAAATAAAAAAAAAGATATGTTTACATCTCACCCTAGTGAGTGTCTTAATACATAAAACAACATTAAAATGGAAATGAAAGCACATGTGCATGACAGGGATGTTTATTGATACTTTTAAATTCCAATTTAGCTGCTAAATTTGAATTGAGGTAGGAAAATTGCAGAATTGTAATTCAAATGTAGTATTAAAGTGAACTAGAAAAGCAAACGTTTTTAAAGTGTCGTGTCATGTCACCTATAGAAATTTTTATTTAGTTTAGAAATTTCATCATATTTAAAAATGAACTTTTATGGGTGAGGTGGAAGAACACCTCTTTTCCCAGAATGTATTTCCAGTGTTGAATCTTTAAAACACAATTCAGTAAATTCTGTTATTCCAATTCAACTTCTTTTGGGGTGCTGCCAATTCAGTTCAAATTCTCAATCAGGAATTGAAAGGGAGCCATTTTTCATTCTTCAGTTCTGAATTCTGCACAGCCCTGGTGCATGAGAAGAGTTTTTGCAATTATCGATTGATTCATGTAATTCTATGCATTATTCATGAACAACTCCATAAACCACACTTATAACATAATTAAGTTCCAATTCAAAGGCCTGGTCAGATGGCAGGGGACACTCATCCCTTCACTCTGACTCTTTTTGGCCCAAAAATGTTTTTTCCTGTTGAGAAAGACATCAGATCGACCCTCCAGAACAGCATGCAAACAGCCTTAACCCCTTCATTAGCATTATGCTAACAGCAGGCACACATGCTGGTAGCAGCTTTCACAGGAGGGAGTATACAGCAAGACAACATCTCAAAGTCATCTGTCTTCATCTTCTCATGCCACCATGTACAGATGTGCTTTCACTCAAACTCAGGAAAATAGTGACGGCTCCATTTTACAGCACCACATCCCACAGGGCTCTTTGAGCTCAGAACAGCGTACTGGGGTGCAAAATGAATCAGGCCTATTGTAGAGGGAAAGGTAATGAGACATGTAATGTAGAGAGAGGAGTGCTACTTCATCAAGCATGTTGTGCCATTTACGGTCATGGCTTTCATTGACATCATGTTCTCATTGAAACGTTGTAACGGTGCAGAACTGAATCAATCTTTTGTGCTATATCGTTCAGCCTCATTTGTTTTTGAAGTATCGTAATTTATATTTACATTTATGTTCTCGGCAGATGCCAAAATATTACCAATGTTCCTTATGTCTTGAGTACAAGTGTAGCATTGTTGGGACATTTTCCTTATCTTGTAGTTGAAAACAAACACACTGACTACCGTGATAATCACTGACGTACCAATATGATGATAGCACCTAAAGAGGAGTGAGCTGTTCAATTTATTTTCAAATAAATCATATAAATAAATACAGTATCTCACAGAAGTGAGTACACCCCTCACATTTTTGTAAATATTTTATTACATCTTTTCATGTGACAACACTGAAGAAATGACACTCTGCTACAATTTAAAGTAGTGAGTGTACAGCTTGTATAACAGTGTAAATTTGCTGTCCCCTCAAAATAACTCAACACACAGCCATTAATGTCTAAACCGCTGGCCACAAAAGTGAGTACACCCCTAAGTAAAAATGTCCAAATTGGGCCCAATTAGCCATTTTCTCTCCACGTTGACTCATTAGTGTTACAAGGTCTCAGGTGTGAATGGGGAGCAGGTGTGTTAAATTTGGTGTTATCACTCTCACTGTTCACTGGAAGTTCAACATGGCACCTCATGGCAAAGAACTCTCTGAGGATCTGAAAAAAAGAATTGTTGCTCTACATAAAAATGGCATAGGCTATAAGAAGATTGCCAAGACCCTGAAACTGAGCTGCAACACGGTGGCCAAGACCATACAGCGGTTTTACAGGTTCCACTCAGAACAGGCCTCACCACGGTCGACCAAAGAAGTTGAGTGCACGTGCTCAGCGTCATATCCAGAGGTTGTGTTTGGGAAACAGACATATGAGTGCTGCCAGCATTGCTGTCATACTGCCAGCAGGTCAGCCTGTCATACGCCAAACCTTACGCCGCACACTGCATCACATTGGTCTGCATGGCTGTCATCCCAGAAGGAAGCCTCTTCTAAAGATGATGCCGAGAAAGCCTGCAAACAGTTTGCTGAAGACAAGCAGACTAAAGACGTGGATTACTGGAACCAAGTCCTGTGTTCCGATGAGACCAAGATAAACTTATTTGGTTCAGATGGTGTGTAGTGGCAACCAGGTGAGGAGTACAAAGACAAGTGTGTCTTGCCTACAGTCAAGCATGGTGGTGGGAGTGTCATGGTCTCGGGCTGCGTGAGTGTTGCCAGCACTTGGGGAGCTACAGTTCATTGAGGGAACCATGAATGCCAACATGATAATGACCCCAAACACAACTCCAAGATGACCACTGCCTTGCCAAAGAAGCTGAGGGTACCTAAACCCTATTGAGCATCTGTGGGGCATCCTCAAACGGAAGGTGGAGGAGTGGAAGAGGACTCCAGTGGCAACCTGTGAAGCTCTGGTGAACTCCATGCCCACGAGGGTTAAGTCTGGAAAATAATGGCCACACAAAATATTGACAAGTGTCTTTTCTTCAGTGTTGTCACATGAAAAGGTATAATAAAATATTAACAAAAATGTGAGGGGTGTACTCACTTCTGTGAGATACTGCAAGTCTCCATCACCTTCCATATTT
Source organism: Chanodichthys erythropterus (assembly GCF_024489055.1). NCBI lineage: Eukaryota > Metazoa > Chordata > Actinopteri > Cypriniformes > Xenocyprididae > Chanodichthys > Chanodichthys erythropterus. The sequence continues at coordinate 26,722,965 of NC_090222.1, read as the reverse complement.
GATTCTCTAGATGGACTCATTGACGAATAAGGTTTTTAAAAGTGTCAAAAAATATAATGGAGATATAATTTTGAAGTGTTAACAATGAGATTATGTGTTTTTTATAATCAGTTAACACTGCTTTTGTCATTTTTTTTTTTTTATGAGATGTTATAAAATCATGCCAGAATAAAAAATATATACATTTATTACATTTCAAGATATTTTAATCACAAATAAAATGGCTGTTATTGGCCTTTGGATGGTTAAACTGAATTACCTTTTGAAACTTAAAAATATTTAAAATACCTTTATACATAGCAAAATAAAGGCCTTTGGACAAAAAAATGATCCAATATACAGTGCCCTCCACAAATATTGGCGCCCTTAGTAAATATGAGCAAAGGCTGCTGTGAAAATAAACCTGCATTGTTTATCCTGAATGTTCCCTGAAGGTCCACCAAATAACTTTCCCCAAACCTTAAAAGAATCCACATTGTGACTGTCTCTGTACGTTACTAGGTTACCCCGTTAGAAATTTTACGTTCCCAGGACATTCTCCGAACGTCCCCACTGGTGTTAAGGACGTTGTCTAGAAACGTTACCAGAACGTTCAGAGACGGTCACGATGTGGAGTTCTTTTAAGGTTTGGGAAACGTTATTTGGTGGACCTTCAGGGAACATTCAGGACATTCTGGGAATGTTTAGGGGACTATTACTATAGGACGTTCTGTTAACTTCCCAAATGTCTTCTTTTTAACATTCTTGCGTGACCATAAAATAACCAAAATAGAATGTCCCCCTAAACTCATATCAGGAACGTTATTAAATGACCAACAGGACTGTGTGGAAATGTTCAGTTAATGTCCCAAATATCCTCTTTGTTATGTGACCATAAAATTAACCAAATTGGAATGTCCCCCTTAAGTCATATAAGGAACCTTGAACTGCAGCACTTTCATTACCAAAAGAGGACGTTTTAAGAATGTCCCGAATGTTCTGTAAAGGTTCAGAATTTTCGTCACCTTTATAGAACTTTTAGGCAAAGTTGGGCAAGGTCACGAGAATGTCGCCTTCTGCGTGGGTATTTTGTAGTAAATAATAACATTTGAAGAGTCACCGTTATTGAGGTGAGCGTTTGCTTTAGATGGGCTCTTGATTCTTGATATTTAACATTAGATTTTCTCTGGCTGCTTTAACTATGTTTCCAAAACACGCATCTTATAGCAAAACATGCAAGAGAAAGTCTGATGAGATAAATTTGGTTATTTAGTGATTGTGATTCACTGAGTGTTTACTGTTAGTTTTGCATTAATTAATGGTTAGTTTTTTTTTATTATTATTTTATAAATTCATTATACAGAGTTTTGAGAAATGTCTTTTAGACTCACACAGACATCATGAATCAGTGTATGATCCTCAACAATGGTGATACTAAACAAAAATCTTGTTTTGTGATGCTCAGAATTAATCTGTTTATCTGAAAATTTTGTCACCATTGTTGAGGTTCATACTCTGAAACTTGATGTCTGTGTGACTCTACATGATCCTGTCTGAATAATTTCTGCACAATGATAAAAACTTTCAAAATATCAAAGCAGGGCAGGATTTTATGCATTATCATAGAGCTACAACAACATGAAAGAAATACAACAGCGATCAGTGAATAAGGCCACTGTATGATGATCAAATCATCAACAAACAACCACATCCATTTGATCAGATTTTTTCTCAAACTTTTTTTGTAACACTCAGTTATAAAAACTGGAGAAAAGGTCAGGAGCCCAACTAAAGGAATTTTGATAAAACATCAACACCTCATTAAGAAGTTTTGAAAGAAACAAAGTCAGAGTGGTTTGTAATAAGTGAAGATGCTGAGATCTAGAGAGATCTGTTTAATGTTCTGTTTCTGTTATTTGAGTTTTGTGAGGTTACCATTGTGCTGGAGAGTAGAGCCTATGCTTCAGTCAGTGATGATCCAGAAACACTGATGTTCTGCTGCATGTTGCAGTTACATTAGCTTATGCATGTGCTGTTGTCAGCTAATGACCTACTGCAAGAGATCTGCATTTTAAAGAAAAGGTTTTATAATATTAATCCAGAAAATACTTGCAAAAACTATAATAATTAATTTTCAATTAAATTTTTTGACAAGGGCAGCAGACACATTCTGAGAACATTTCCAAATAAAATATGGTTCCCTAAACATTCCCAGAATGTCTTGAATGTTCCCTGAAGGTCCACCAAATAACGTCCCCCAAAGCTTAAAAGAACTCCACATCGTGACCGTCTCCGAACGTTCTAGGAACGTTACTAGACAACGTAAACGTAAAATTTCTAGCGGGGAAAGGCCAAATTCCCCTTTGATGCACAAGCTATAAAAACCCCTTCTAATACACGACATGGGTCAAATATGACAAAAGCAGCCATGTTGCGATGTGAAATGTGTGGCAGATGAACAGTTGTCTGCAGTAAATATGTTCCTACTTGCAACAATTTGCAAATATTAAAGATTTCTATATGGGTCATTTTTGACCCATGTGTGTAAAATTGATGTAGAAATACAAAAACTGTGTTTGTTTGTTTATAAAGTACGAAAGAAAAATTTAACATAACGATTTGAAGAAAATCAAAAACAAGATGAATACCTGAAATAAATAAATGATAAAATACATTTCTTTCATATATTCAGCAAAGAAACACTCAGCCAAGACTGAAATAACTTAGGAAATGAATATGGGTCATTTTTGACTCATGTTGTGTACTAGAAGGGTAGTGATACAAAAATGATTTTTATTCAAAAAGTAAGAAAAAATGAACATGAGGATTTGTGATGATCAAAAAAGTTAATTGAGGAGTACCTGGAATACTGAATTATGAAATTAATTTCTTGCAAAGATATAGAAAATAAAAACTCTGTCGGGTCATTTTTGACCCATGTTGGGCATCAAAGCGTTAATCATTCATCACAATGGGTAAAATCAAAGAATATATTTCTGATGTGCAGCAAGCTTCACAAAATATAAAATGGCTATAAGAAAAAAGCTAACGCATTGAAAATCCACATTTTCATTATCAGGGCAATAATTAAGAAGTTCCAATCAACTAAAGATGTTACAAATCTGCCTGGAAGAGAACCTGTGTCTAAATTGTCCTAATGCGCAGTGAGGAGGAAAGTTTGAGTGGCCAAAGACTCTCCAAGGATCACAGCTCGAGAATTGCAAAGATTAGTTGAGTCTTGAGTCTCAGGAAGCCTAAAAAAATTACCAAACAGCACCTACATCACCAGATGTTGTTCGGGAGGGTTTCAAGAAAAATCCTCATTGCTCATCCAGAAACAATCTCCAGCATATTCAGTTGTCAGATATGACTGGAACTTCAAACAGGACCGGCTTCTGTGATCTGATGAAACTAAAAAAAAAGAGCTTTTTGGCAGTAAACCCACAAGATGAGTTTGGTACACACATGGATAAAAAGTACCCCATGTCAACGGTTAAATAACACTGGATATTTAATGCCGTGGGCCTATTTTTCTGCTGGAGGTCCTAGACACTTTGTTCAAATATATGGTATCATGGATTCTATCAAATACTAACAGATAAAAATCAAAACCTGACCGCTTCTGCTAGAAATCCAATAATGGTTCGTGGTTGGATCTTCCATCAGGACAATGATCCAAAACAAACATCAAAACCAACAATGGATCTGGAGAGATTCTGCACGAAGGAATGGTCTCTGATCTCTTGTCAGTTGTTCTCCAAATTCATCAGGCATTAGGTGAAGACTCAGAGCTGTTATCTTGGGAAACGGATATTGCGGTAATTGTGGCCAACGTGAACTAGAGAAAAACTTTGATTTCATAATGAGCTTTCCCCCCCATTTTCAATTGTTTTTCTTAAATGAAAGGTTCAAATTTTGTAAATTCTTTTAATGAAAGATCAAAAGGATAAATAATACAGTTTTATTTTTCACTGTTTGCTATATATATGTGAATCATTTGTTAATGTTTATCATTGATCAACGAATCATTGATTGACTAAACCATTCAATTATGGATTAGTTTTACTATCTCTTTATGAACTTTTTGAAACATCAATGTGGTAGTAGTCACATAGCTGTCTGGTACAGAAAGCTCTCAGATATCATCAAAAATATCTTTATTTGTGTTCTGAAGATGAACGAAAGTCTTATGGGTTTGGAACCACATGAGGGTCAGTAATTAATGACAGAATTTTCATTTTTGGGTGAACAAACCCCTTAAGGTTGGCTGGTCTTTTTGATGGTTTTAGAGGGAGTTAGAGGTTTGAGGCACTTTTCAACTAGGAAACCAGCTAGCCAAAGACCAACAAACAACCTTAAGCTGGTTTCTGCAGAAAATTGCAGGGGAAATTATTTTCTGTAACTGTGCTGAACGAACTTTTGGCAGTAATCTATAATTATACAATTAGTGTAATTGAATAGTACACTTAGTTCTATGATTAAACTACTTAAGATCTAAACACATGCCAGAACCCTTTGGTTTGCTTTGAATTTTATCTACAGAGTCAATAAAACAAAATGATTAATAAAGTATACGGATAGTTATATATGTGTATGTAGCCTACACATTTATGAACAGGGCTACACACTTCACTTAATGAGTTTAAACATGTGTAAAAAGGCTCATAGTGCAAACACGCATGAAGAACCTGACAGAGACAAACTTCCCCTTTAAGAATGTGTCCCTTTAACAAACTTCACCTGGACACACCTGAACTTCCGCTACGGGACTTTCATTTCAATAGAGGAAAAAAACAGTCCTGAAAAGAAAATATCCTGCGCTGAATTCTGGGTGAGCACATTAGAAAGTTTTACTGTTTTACTTCACATGATAAATGTTCCACAAGCCGTGTCGCTGCAGTGCGTTTTAGCGTTTCGACTGTTTTGACGTGTTAAATACACTCGTTTTGGCCTGGTTAAGGAATCTTCGTCTTCTCGTTATTAAAATAAGCTCGTTGCACACAATGAATATCAGATGTGTCCTGTAGACAATAACAGCCTGAGAATAGCTTAAGTGCTGTCGTTTAGAGTTATTATGTGGTTCTTCTGAACTCGCTCTGTTTATGTGATCATGTGTCCATGTTGTTTTGAGGCCTCCCTCAGTTTTTCATCTGCGAACTAACTTAATCGGGCTAACTTAAATACGAGAGTAACGTATAGTGACACTAATTATTCTGGCTTAAAAGTCGTATGACCTAATTTCATGCTAAATAAATATTCCATTGGCTTAATAAATTGGGGAGCTCCGCTTCCTTTTACGACTTTTGATAGCTTATTTATAGTTAGTATTTTTAATTTTAACTATTTAGCGAACTTTTTTTCATAACCACTATTACCACTTTGTTGGAAAATTTGGCAGGTAGGATGAAATGTTAGGACATAGGTACTTTAATTTGACTTTGTGAATGATCCATGATTTAATAAATGTGGTTTATATAGTCTTGACTAAAAAAAATCACAGTTTTAACTATAGAGCTACTGTATGTATTATAATAAGAACTGTGGTAAATTTTCAAGGTGATACTAGCTTATCTATTTTATTTCCATGTATTTATTTACAAGCGAATATAATAATGTAATCTTGTGCTTCAGACAGTAGACTGAAGTTAGAGTCTTTGTTTGGGTAAGCTCTTGCTCTGCTTTGCTGTAATATGAATAAATTTCATAATTTATTCTCCCTATAATTCATTGGTTCCTGTAGAAGATGACCTTTCACAGAATTTAAACCTCTTACAAAATAACTCAGTCAGGCTTTTTCCAGCTTCTCCATTTCATTCATTGCCAGAATTTCTGTATTCAGGACCAGGGACAATGGACACTGGCCCTCCTAGACCAGCAGTGGTGCTCCAAACCCCTGAATGGGTAGCGGATGTGGACAAGTTAACAAAGGATGTGAACAGCAATGAGGTGAAGGAGGAGGAAGAGGAAATGATCAAGTCTGCAAATATGGAACCCAGTACCCTACCATGGACTGAGAATAAACCTGAACCACAGATTCTGCCAGTCCAGGATGGAGAGAGCACAAGCATGAGATCAGATTGTATCTCGCTCCAGGGCGGCGTGAGTCGGACTGAGAGTGAGAGGGAGGAGTTTGGGATGGGAGAGAAGAGGAAGACAGGTGAAGAATGGAGAGAAATGAAGATGGGGAAAGAGAGCATTTCTGACTTTGAGCTGAGAAACGGAGTGAAAAGCACCTGTTCAGAAATAGAGGTGGAGGAGATGAACATAATGCCAGAGAACGCAGCCCGAGTCTTCAGCCCCAGCATCACCATCCTGCGCTCCACCAGCCAGCAGGAGGCTGCAAACCAGTGGAGAGATGAGGAAGAACAGAGAAGCCCCTTCCTCGGGACGCATGGGACACATGGAACACCCCTAGAAGACTATTACCACGACTGGCCAATCACATCCAAATCACGCTGCTGTAAGTTAAATCATTAAGTCATGAAGTGTTTCCTATCCGTTTCAGCCCAATATAGGGTGATATGCATTACTGTAGCTCAAACAACAGCATGGCACTAGCAACGGCAAGGTCATAGGTTCAGTTCCCTGGAATGCATGAATTGGTAAAATGTATGTCTTGAATGCAATTCATTCTTAAGAATAAAGGTTCTGTATTAACATTGATGTTTCCATGTGAACTTTAAACATTCACGGGACCTTTCCATTGCACAAAAGGTTCTTTAAATTATTAAAATGTTCTTCACACTAAGAAAACTGTTCATTGAAAGGTTATGTATGATACGAACCAAAAAATGGTTCTTCTGTGGCTGCAAAAAAATAAAATAAATAAATAGAACCTTTATTTGTAAGAGTGTTGGAAAAAAGCATGAAAATCTTACATTTAAATATAAAAATTACATTGGTTATTTAATTGTGCATGCACATTCCCCTTATTTTTTACATTTAAATCACCTTTGCCATCATCTATACTCATTTAAAATGAATCTTTAAAACACTAATAATTTAATAACACAGTTTAAATATGGTCTTTGCCAAATCTCAAAATGAATATGTATTTTTGGATATTCATTTATACTGTATATTATGATATTATGATATCTAAAATCATTTGTTGCACTTAAATGACTTTATTTTTTTTTTTTATTTACATACCGGAATGTTAATATTGCATCCCTGACTTTTACCAATTGTATGTAAAATCTCACAAAAACAGCCCTAAAAAGGAATGGCAGAGGGCTGTAAGACAGGAATATTCTTTTTTTTTTTTTTTTTTTTTTTTTAAATGTAGTTTTACAAAAGAATGTAAGGTTTAATATTTTTTTTTTGTTTTTCTCTTTCTCCCAGGTGACTGTGGTGGATCTAGTCGTGATGCTCTTAAACTGGGTGCGTCCATGTTCACTTCAGCTTTGATCTTCCCCTTGTTGGTGTGGGGGGGGTACGTCTTCCTGCCCTTTGATGCCCCTCTGCTTGACAGTGCCCCCCTAAGGCTGGTCTACACACTGCGCTGCTCCGTTTTTGCGGTCATACCTATTGTCCTTGGTAAGCAGGAGGCTCCCAGATGAATAGAGGGCTGTTGTAACTCTATTAAGATGACGTGACATTGATAGATACAGCATATCTTTGTGTTCATTCATCCGTACATTCATTCAGAGCTGTTTTGAAACTGTTTTTCTATCCACTCTTAGGTATGTTGGTACTAGGTGTGTCTCGTCTGTGGTATCGTTCCTTGAAGCCACGGTTTGAGGGGGAGAGAGAAGTTAAGCAGGTGGCAGTTCACCAGCGCTATGTGGAGGATTCTATCTCCCTCTTCCTCCTTTACTTCCTCCAACTGGCTGTCATGGCTGCTTACCTGAATCAGGATCTGCTGAAACTAATTCCTCTTCTCACCATCGTCTTTGCCTTTGGCAGGTACAGAATCCCTCATTAAACTTTCTCCTTAAAAAAATCTGACTGAATCTCTGATGTGCTCAGACATTTCCCATATCTAGGATTGGCAATGGCTAATTCACTTCTTTTTCTTTTTTTTCTTTTTTTTTAAAGCTAAACTTTATTTATACCAGGGTTTCTGCGGGCCTTTAAAAAGTCTTAATTCGCCCTACACAAATTTAAGGCCTTAAAAAGGTCTTAAATCAGTGCAAAAAGTTTTAAATTCACAGTCATGGCATTAAATGTTGCATGCATTGCAAAAAAATTAATATCTTCCTGTATTCCAATACAAATATCTTTAAATGAAGATAAATTTATTCATACTTTCATTCATACTATTTATATAAATGAATCAATTACTCCTCATAAACTATAACTTACATTTTAAAAGCTAAAAATCCTCAAAGGGATAATTCACCCAAAAATGAAATGAAATTGAAAATGAAAAGTCATCATTTACTCACTTGTATGAACTTGTTTCTTCTGCTGAACATAAAAGAAGATATTTTGAAGAATGCCAGTAACCAAACAGTTGATGGACTCAATTTACTTCCATAGTATTTTTTTTCTCCATACTATCGAAGACTGTGTGGCCCACCAACTGTTTGGTTACCCATATTCTTCAAAATATCTTATTCTGAAAAAAGAAAAAAGAAATTCATACAGGTTTGGAGCGACTTGAGGGCGAGTAAATGACAGAATTTTAATTTTTGGGTGAATTATCCATTTAAAGCTGGTTATTCAGTCAATACATTAGGCTTATAGTGGAAATAAAAAGTGAAAAGAAGCAGGGTTTTTTTTTTTGACAAGAGACATGTGTTTTAGTGTATCTGTTTTGCAGTTCCAATCATTTAAAACAGCTAAACTCTGGGAAAGTTTTCTCTCCAAGGATCCAATAAGCGAATCCATTCAAGCAGTCAGTCCAAAACTGCGCTAATGCGAAAACCCCAGCCGATTACATCAGAGATCGTGGAGAGACTCGCGTCCAGTTTTCAAAAATTATTCATTCCAGTGTGTATTTAGCATTAAAAACAACCTTTTTCATATATTGTGCCAGTGCTAAATGAAATGCAGTCTGGTCAAAACATGAGCATTTTAAAAAGTAAACTAAAAAGTTAAGTTAAACACATTAGTTTTGAATCATTTGGGTATAAGGTGTCATTTGACACCTAAATTTTCCTTAAAAAAAAGAAAATGCAGTTTTCAGTTTTCAATGTGTATTAACAATAGTTTTTATTATATTATTTAATTGTGTGTTTTTTGTGTCTATCGCAGGCTGCTGTACTGGGTTGCAGCATCGTGTGGCAGCAGTTTGAGAGGTGTTGGCTTTGGGTTCTCGTTTCTGCCGATGCTGGCTATGCTGGTGGCCAACCTCTACTTCATCTTCCTCTCCGACTCCGCAGGCTCCATCTTCGCCCCGGACATCCCAGAGTCACCTGTTCCTCAAACCAAACAGAGGTTCTGGGGCTAAACAAGCACCTCTGCTACTGCCAAATGTAGACCAGATCTCTGTAGGCTTAGAGCCAACTTAAATTGGACTACAAGACATTTGTGTCTGAGAATGTTTAATCAAACTGTGATTTCATTTTTCACTCCTATTCTTTTTCTTTCCTGATTACTTCTATATCATGACAGGAGAGTCAAATTCGCCAGAACTCCAGTCAAGGGAGAGAGAGGAGGGGTGGAACGAAGGAGGGAATCTGTTTTGGTTTTGTTTTTTGTTCTAGAACTAACTTATAAATAGAAGTTGTGTAGTGAAACTTTAAACACTAAACTGCAAATTAAAATGAACTACCCTTTAGTACAGCCAAACATGAACAAGCAGGTGTAGAATAAGCTTCTTCATCAGTCTCAAGAGCTCCACATGGTTCAAACTCATCTATTTTAAGATGTGAATGTCAACAAGAAGACAACAAAATTCCACAAGTATGTTTTTTTTTTTTTTTTTTTTTTTTTTAATTTGGTTAGGCATTGTTTGCTTATTCAAGTCTAAAATATTGTGTGGTGTGTGAAGTTAGTGGCTTGCCCAAACTTGTAATTTTCCACAGCCACTCCTTTTATCTCCCTTTACTAATTTAAGGGCAGTGTGATGTTTACTTTGTGCAAAGTGTAGACATGCATTTTTAACAGATTTGTAAAAAGGTATAGAACGTTCTAACTATAGTTATCTCTTAAAAGAGCTTGTTATTAAATATTTATAATTAAATCAAAGCTGCAATGACATTAAAAAACCTGTTTAGCACAAATGACTGTATTAAGCTGGAATTAATTCCTGTTATATTTTCATAAAGATTTTTTTAAAACAGAACCGGTTTTGACTATCCTTTCTGTGAGTGAATTTTTGTGCATAAATTAAATATAAAAACGCAGTTCAGTGTTTGTGACGGTGGTCCTCTCTAACCTGTTCAACAAGTCCTAGTATATTTTTTTTTGTCGGAGGGCAAAAAATATTTCCTACTACCTGTTGTCATTTGACAGTTCGAAAACATGGAAAGTTGACGGCAGACCAACAGCACTTTAATGATAATAAATTTATATGATACTGTATAAATCTGAGTCAGAATGTCATCTCAAGGCCGAAGGAAACACAGCGCTTGTCTGTTTCGGGTGAGGGAAAACTGTCCACTTCGAAGGCTAAGGAGAAACATGTGCAATGGTAAGAAGACCGATGACAACTTGATTTATCAACTATTGTTTAATTCATGCAAGCAATTAAAACCCACCACAATAATAATTAAAAATGTGCTCTTGAAGAGTTGTTTTTGAAGGAATAAAGGTATGGTTTGGTATGCAAGATATTTATCGCAATATATATGTCTGCTTTTACCCTCGACGATCGTTTTGACACTTGTGCATTTAGTTGTTTTGTTTTGTTGAATTGCTTACGAGTAATTTATTGTTCATTGTGCCAGCTCCTATCGGAAGTTGGAAATCAAGTTATGTAATACACTTGTTTTATCAACCACGACATTGAACAGACTCCAGGAGCACGCTAGTAGTGCCCACTGGAGGCCAATGGCGAACGTGTGAAACCTCGCCTCAGGCAGGACCATCCGTGTCAGACTCCAACAGAGCCGTCGACGTCGAGACCTTCTCGAGACCCCCACAGTCTGCTTCACACCTGCAAGAGCTCTCCGGTCAGCGTGAATGTAACAGTTTCGTTGCAACAACTAGCAGTTTACGTGATTAACGTCAGCAAAAAAAAAAAAAAAAATTAAAAAGTGCAGTTTGTAATCTTTTAATACATGTGTACATTTTAATAAATGTTAATTCAATATAAAATGTATTTTTAAATCATTTATATATAATATTAACATTTAAATCTTAATATTTAAATATAAATATAAACATTTTAAATATTTATATTAAGCTAGAGAGAGAGAGACCTCAATATTGTTCAGTTTTATTGCATTTGATGATCAAATCAACTAACGTCTTTTCTGTTTTTAAATGACTTAACTAATTGCTCCCAAAAATGTGACCGTGCATGGTATTAAATTATTATTAAAGCTATTGTTCCCCCTCCATCTGAACAGCCATGGACACAGATATGGATCCACCAACTGGTTCGAGTTACACAGTATCAGACGATCCAGGACCTTCCAACTTCAGCCTCATTAACCACCAATGCCGCCTGTCTTCCAGCAATACAATCATGGGTAAGAGAATCAGACCTTGGCTCTGGCAGTGATGTAAAGTGATCAATTTAAATGCCCGATACATATTTTGTAAAGGTTCATTTTTTACGCTTTATGTCAGATCTGGACAGTGGAGTGGACCCAGAGACAGGAGAACGAGCCCAGGGGTGACGTCCTCATCCCTCTCTCATGATCACAAATCTATGGCATGATGTCAAGTGTGAATGCTGGATATTGCAATCCATGATTGATAGTCTGGGTAAATTTGAATGTAATTTGTCTCTAGGCAAGCACTGCAGACAGATTCAATACTTGTGGCGATAATGACGATTAGATTAAGTGCCATTCTGTGACACGAATGCCCAATTTCTGCATTTGAAATATTGTCAAATAACATGCGACCTATGCAAACTTGTAGATTAACTGATCTTCATGTCATTTATTGGTGCTCTTTCCTTCTAGATGATTTGAAGTTAGGGGAATCTGAACACTTGAATTTTCTTTATCAGTACAAAACTATAGTAAAAAAAAAAATCAAGAGTACAATATATTTTAAGGGTTATGATTCAGAAAGAACTGTAATTTATTCAATGGTTACACATTTAGATGGTCCACTTTAGACATTCTACTAACTATAACTTTTCAACTACATGTCAACTCATTCAGAGTACTGTTAGGTTAGGGTTAGTAGAAAAAGTCGACATGTTACTTATAGTAGAATGTCTATTGGGGGACAATCAAAATAAAGTTTTAGCAGATATTAACCAGCCAGTCTACTAATAATATGCTAATGACTGCTAATTGACACGTAGTTGCAAAGTTACTTATAATTAGTATAATGTCTAAAGTGGACCAACAAAATAAAGTGTATATTTGTTGACAAAATATCTGCATTAAATATTAAATGCAGAAACTGGTAACACTTTTACAATAAGGGTCTTTACACTAACCAAGAGTTACAGCATCTAATAAAGTTAGACAACATACTTTCACATTAGCTGTTAATGTTCATTTCCACATGTATTAAATATTCTTAGCATTTGTATTATTATATCATGAATGAATAATATATTTATATGAACCTACATTAATGTAGTAACCTTTGTTCATTGTCACCTTTGTTCATGATAACTAATGCTATTGAATTTAACCTTATTGTCAAGTGTTGCATTTGGGAAAATGGTAGTTGAACTTTGATGCATATGAACTTTTGTAAACTTTGTCAAATAAATCTTAAAATAGTGTGGTTCTGTTTGCAAAGGTTGCAGCTTTCTTGATTTTTTTAATTGCCCTACAAATCATGGAATCATGGTAAACTACCAATGTGTTATAAATACCTTAATTTATGTACAATTTGTAGGGGTTTCAGCACAAAGCAAAAAATTCAACACCACATGGTTAGATTTTGAAATTTATCAACGATTGAAATTTATCACCGGTAGGAAATACAAAGTAACAATACCAGCAAAGTGAAGCACAGAGATACTAGCACAAACACATCCTAATCCAATCCAGAGTTGTTTCTTTTGCCAGAGGAGAAAAAAATGAGTGAAGAGCTTCTGGTCTACTGACATAAAGCAACAGTGCAAATGGCTTTCTGATGAGAACATTGTGTTGGAGAATGGTGTTTTGCACAGATAAATGCTTGTGTATATTTGCTCTTCATTTGCTGCATAACTGTCCTTTCTGTACTCTTGTTCCTTCATCCTCTGTATCTCCTGTTCCCTCTACTGCTCCTCCATCGGCGCTCCACCCGACTGGTTATCTCCCTTCTTCTTGTGACCAGAAACAATGTCATCAATGCGCAGTAACAGGACAGCCGTCTAAATGAAAAGGAGAGAAAATTCAGTCATAAAAAAAACAAAAACCTACAGATACCTTGATTTTAAACACCTGGAGGAATGTTTTTTATAAGTCAACAGTTAAGGACCTTAAGTTTAAGACCTGTACAAATAAAATTAGTAACACATGAGCAGGGTAGGACAATGTCTAACATACTAAATCATCATTTAAAGAATCACATAATAATGACCTGAAATGACTTGCATATTAATGAGGCCTTTCAGTCAGGTAGGCTGTGAAAAAAACCATCTGTAATAATGTCTCAGCTCATCATAAACAGTAATACTGTGTAATATTATTACAATTTTTAAAAAATGGTATTCTATTATATTCTTTAAAATATAATGTATTTCTGTGATGCAAAGTGTCTGAACAATTATGTTACCTCTATGGCATTTCATATAGGCTTTTAGCTTAAAATCATGCACATTTGGAGAAATATTGATGGATTCTTATATATTTATGTCAATTTTCTATACTGAGAAGTAATTTTTGTTGTCATCACTATGAGTGTTGGATACTGTGTTTTCAATTCATACTTGCAGCAGGAGGGCGCTCTGTACACCTTTAGGCCACAAATTCATATAAAGAAGAAAAGGAACTAGGAACTAACGGCATGTCTTCTAGAGATCGCTAACCATGGCTTTAACATCCAAATAAACACTTTTCAAGACAATAAATACACAATTGAGACGATGTATACATGTATTGCCTCTCAATAGCGCTGGCTCCGTGGGTGTGGCCGCATTAGCGGGTAATGAGTTGAATCTCGGACTTCTGACATGGCTCTCTTTTCATACAGACACATACACGATTTAAAACCTGACATTTCAACATTTCTTTAGACATAAGTGTCATTTTTTTGTCATTAGTATTCATAAGTTACAGTTCATTTTCTAAGAACTATCAGATTGGACTTCGTTCAGAGGGAGACGAGAGATCACGCATCATGTTAGTTTTCTTTATTTTACAAAAAGCACAACATTGTGTTTTTACTCTGAGTGTACACAAGTAATACATCAATTGAAACTATAGAATGTCTTCTTTTATTTATGTCTCTATGACAAGAAATGACGGAGTATTTTAAGTCTGTTTTGCTGCAATGTAAAAAAAATCCTGCAAAACGCGCCGGCGCGTTTTCGGACCTCAGGGAGTTAAAAAATATATTTATTTATTTTGAAGCCCAAAAAAGCACATCCATCCATCAAATATTCTTCTTACAAAATGCATCACTTCACTTCACTTCAGAAGGCCTTTATTAACCCCCTGGAGTCATATGGATTACTTTTATGAAGGTTGGATGTGCTTTTTTGGGCTTCAAAATCTCAGTTACTATTCACACTCATTATAAAATTAAAAGAAGAAAGTCATATACACCTAGGATGTCTTGAGTAAGTAAGTAAATTATGGAATAATTTAAATTTTTGTTGTGAACCCTTTAAATGTGATAAAACTGAATTTAAGACTTGAGGACCTGCAGTGACCCTGTTAAAGCAGATTTTTCTGTTTGTCTTTACCTCCACTGCAGTTTTGTAGGTTTGAGCCTTAACTGCCAGCGGTTCACAGATCCCCAGCTGCTCCATATCAGCAAGAGTTCCTGTCTCTCCATTGACACCCCATGAGGTGTTGCCCTCCTGAGTGTGCTTGGCCTGGAAAAGAGACAGAGACATCAGAAACACTTTAATTGAGTGTCAGTTACTCAGGAGAGGCAGCAACGTGCTGACAGAAAAATGCAAGAATCTCAATGTGCGTTTTTTTAATCAACGTACCCTAAGGGAAGTGAGCACACGTATTGCTGATGCTCCACAGTTCTGGATAAGTGTGCGTGGGATGACCTCCAGGGCATTAGCCACAGCACGGTAAGGCCACTGCTCCACACCAGTCATTGCTCGCGAACGCTCCATAAGCCGACGGGACACATCCATCTCCACTGCTCCACCGCCTGGCAACAGATGCGGGTCCAACAGGACATTACGACAGACCTGCATGGCATCCTGTAGGTTTCGCTCCACTTCCTGAGAAAGCAGAGAAAGATGATCAGTCAAATGGTGACAAGTCAATTAACCTGCGCAAAATCCCCTGGTACCAAAGAACTCTGGCTGAGCTGATCAAATATTCAACAAATGGCCTGTTGAAATATCTAAGCACCTCTTCCTGAGGGATGCTCTGACTATAGAGACCTTTGTGAGACTCTTTATAACGATTAAAACACATTCTCATTAATCTTCCTCGGAGTGCTGCACTGTCATGAATTTTTAACAATGGCCCCAGAGTTCTTATCTCTCTGGTACCCTCTTGTTGTCATCTCTCACCGCTAAGATCTCTTTGCTGGCTCCTCTTAGCAGAATGGTACAGGCTTTGGGGTCTTTACACTCTGTCACAAAGGTGAAATACTCATCGCCGATCTTCTTCACTTCAAACAGGCCTGCTCCCGTACCCACATCCTCTTCACGGAGCTCGTCCGTTCTGCTGGCAATACGTGCCCCACATGCTCTGAGAGAGACAAGGAGACGTACATTTAAAAGGGTTGCCACACTTTTTGACCAATACATTTTCATAACTTCGCCAGTAGTTTTTGATTACTGGTTCAGGGTTTTAAATCATTTTGATTCAGAACAATCAGATGTAACTATTACATTTGTTTTGGGTAATTGAAATTAATCTAAATTAATTTAGCAA
Source organism: Chanodichthys erythropterus (assembly GCF_024489055.1). NCBI lineage: Eukaryota > Metazoa > Chordata > Actinopteri > Cypriniformes > Xenocyprididae > Chanodichthys > Chanodichthys erythropterus. Next base: position 26,706,901 of record NC_090222.1, on the reverse strand, counting down.
ATAACTGAAATAAGTTTACATTGAAGTACTAAAACAAAAAATAATTAAAGCTATATAGAAAACCAGCTAAAAAAAATGACAGGCACATAACCAAATTACAATCAAAACTGAATCAAAACTGAAAAAAAAAAATATGAATAAATATTATAGCTGTATATAAAGACTAAAATAACAGAACTATTCATTGATGAATCAATAGTGCCGATTTGCAAAACAACTTGACCAATTCATTTAAAAGAAAGATTTTTACATTTTAAATTTCCTATCATTTCCAGGTTTTCCCATGACAATGGGAACCTTAGAACAAAGAAAACGGTTCACTTTGTGCATGTACCTCGGGTAAAATAACCATTTATGTAATAAATTACAGAAGAAAAATAAAATATATAGACAAAAGCAGATATTTCTGCACCTTGCAATGCGGTTGTTGTCCGTCTTTCTGACGCGACGGATTGCAGTGATGTTTGCTTTCATCAGATAGTGCTGAGCCAGATCTAGAGAAATGACAAAGAAATTAACAACTCACATGTGATCTGAACGAACTATCATTCCTTCTCATAAATGCATGACTGCACAAGTACCAGAGATGCCCTTCTCAGTGAAGATCAGGTCAGGTTTGAGACGAATGATTTCTTCACAGATCTGCTGGATGTACTCTTCCTCCATCTGCAGGATGCGGGCAAAGTCTTCCTCACGAGTGATCTCAATATCAGTCTGACGGGGGAAAGAGAGGGTCAAAGGTTAGGGTTTTACCAAGTCTGTAAACGTATTCATTGGAGATTTATGGATTCAGACAAAACCTCACCTGACTCTCACCCTTCTTGTACTCCAGAGAGCAGTCCAGCAGAACAATTCTGGGGTTCTTAATCAGTCTTCGCATACGGGGATGAGTTACATCCTTGTTTACCATCACCCCCTTCAGCACACATGAGTCCTCGATGAAGCCACCAGGCACCTATACACACACACACACACACACACACACACACACACAAAGTGCAATTTGGTACAGAGACACAGCATAACACACACTAACTAAAGTAAAAAAAAAAAAAAAAAGTGAAATCTCATCGAACTTAAGTGAGATCAGAAATTATTTGATCAGGTGAAGAGAAAGTGATCATATTTTGATTAAAGATAAAGGAAAACATTACATTTTCTAGAATTTTCAAGGGGTTATTTGTTTTTAAATGACCCTACAAGTTCAATCAATCAATATTTTATGTAAAATATGAGGGAAGAACAAAACAACTTGGTTAAGGTATTTATCTGACAAAATTATTTGGCAAAAAAGAAAAAAACTACAGCTACAGGTTTTATACTGCAAATGCAAAACAAATAAATGCATAGAAAAAAAACATCTCTCATAGGGAAAAGTATTGACTACATCATACTCCGTTGTTAATATTTCATTGGTTCTCTCGTTTACATAATTTCTTTGTATGACAGCCTGGCCAAAAATTATGTTCACACAATTTGGCATGCTTAAGTGCGTTATCACAAATAAAACAATCGACTCCAAACACAACTACACAGAATGCTTACAAAATCTTCAACACATTTTTAATAATATTTAAATAAAGGGTGATGTCATCAAATTTCCTAGGCCAGACATCACTTTTTGCCACTACTGTATATTAGTGTTGACACGGTACCAAAATTCCAGTAGTCGGTACCGATACCATGAAAATTTTATGGTTCTCGGTACCAATTTCAGTACCACAGCAAAATCTATTGGAACTATTTAACTATTTTATATAGCCTATTTTAAAAACATTGAATATGATTAGGAGTGTGTGTGTTTGTGTATATAATATATATATATATATATATATATATATATATATATATATATATATATATATATATATATATATATATATATATATATATATATATATATATAGGCTACCTCAATGAAATAAATTTTGAAATATTAAAAAAAAATAATAATAAATGCTCAAACATCCATTTTGTATTGTTGAAAAAACCAGCATATGCTGGTAAGGTAGGTTTTGAAGCTGTATGCTGGTCAAGTGCTGGTCCTAAACTGGTCCTGCTCGTCCATGCTAGTCCTAAATTGGTCCTGGACCAGCATAAATCAGCTCAAACCAGCATACCAGCTTCAAAACCTACCTTACCAGCATATGCTCGTTTTTTCAACAGGGGTAACAGACATGCGTGTTTATTTTAGCTATTCCGTCAGTGAAACAACATGCTACAGCCTGTAAAACTATGAAATAAATATAGGTAAATAATGGTAACCTAAATAATAAGAGAGTTAAACATTATTTCAAAAAGCATTTTTTTATTTCCACACAAAGATGCGTCATATAGCCAAAGTCCCGTTATTATAGTCTTTGATATAGCCGCTCTGCGCTTTGAGAGGGATAGGGACACGAGCAGGAAAGCATTTCTCTTTAATAATTTCTTCATATTATCTCCTGATGTTACGAGCAACTGACACTTGTTGTAAAAGGTCTGAAGAGCGAGTTTTATCTTCAGACAAACAGGCCATGTTTGATTTAGCGCTGCCAGACAAAGCAAAAGTAAAAATCACCAGCTTGTGTGAAACGCGCTATACAAATAAACTTGACGCGCCTTAAAAAGTCTAATAACAAGCGCAAACTGTGTTAGAAATTGACGTGCAAGCAAAAAGGTTTCTGCTTTACGGTGTTTTTTCTACTTTACCACAGTAAAGAATGCGAATAGCCTATAATAGGCCTAAATGCGAACGAAAGAAAGAAACGTTTATAATCCCCTGCGTGAGTGATGATTTGGGAAAATAAACAGAAATTCCATGTTCAGTGGAATAACTAATGGAATATTGTTAAATTCTCTGATAATCAGGTGACCAGATCGCGATTCGCAAAACAGAATACAAAGCTTAAATGTATGGGCTCACGCACCTCTCTCATTCGACATGAACCAAAATGTTTCCATGGCTGCGATGTCACATTTAATTTCTAACCTATTATTTCTTTTGTAAACAAAGCTTTGTGCTTCACTCGTGTCATATTCACGTAAATACTGGCACAGTCCTATCAGTGGGTACCGAATATACCGAATATACCCGGATTCTCGGTACTACCGGTACTACAGAAATGCTGGTATCGTCACATTTTCAAAATTTCAGTACCGACTTGGTACCGAAGTACCGGTACTTTTGACAATACTACTGTATATGATGTACTTTAATTTCATGTTGACTTTAAAATAAGAGAAGTAAACCCAAGAGGAAAAATTAAAAATCCTCTCTGCTGTGTCCTACCTTCTCGACTTTGGCATAATTCTTAATGTCGATCTCCTTGCGCCCGTTTTCCTCCATCTCAACAGTACGGACAGCATCCAGAGCGATGTTACAGGCCAAGGTGGACCAGCGGCTGAGCGCTTTGGTATTGATGGCGGAGTTTATTATCTTCAACATCATTTCACGATTATTCACATCTACTGGGGTGCTGTGAGAGATAAGCGGTAGAGAAACTATTAGACTCCAGAGCACAGGAACATCTCAGCCCACTACAGCCAATCATCCATCTACCAATCAAACTCGGCTGCTTAATGATTGAGAGCTCATACAGAACAATTAAACTGTTTGTGTGTTATTACCTGATGTCTTTGAGTATGTTCAACATGTCATCCAGAGCCTGTCTGTATGCACTGATCACCACGGTAGGATGCATCTGCTGTTCCAGAAACTGCTCAGCCACAGACAGCATCTCACCCGCTGTACACAGAATGTTATGTTAGGATTTGAGCATGTTAAATGCTATTAAAAATTAATTTGTTAACTATTTTATAAATTATCTATAAGATTTATTTATATTATAATTATATGATTTACTATATTACTGATTTTCAGTAATATTATTTTAATATTACCAAATTAGTAAAGTAATTATTCAAGTAAACATCTAATCCAACACCTAATTCTTTCTGTATATTTCTATGGTTACACAGACTCTGTACTACTGACACGCAATGAGAACACAGATGTCCCTCACCAAGAATAATGACAGAGGTGGTCCCATCTCCAACCTCCTCATCTTGTGTGCGGCTAATCTCAATCATGGACTTGGCAGCAGGGTGCTGGACCTGGATCTGAATGCCAAAGCGAGAACATTATGTTAATATTTAATAAATACAAAACAGACATCTTAGTAGACAAATCAGAGTTCATGATCACCTCTCTCAGAATGGCATTCCCATCATTAGTCATGACAATACCACCCATGGGATCCAGAAGCATCTGTACATAGAGAACAATTAGTTTCATTTTTAGAGCAATATCACTTCTCACATTTCACAAAAGACAATGCACCAAAACATAAATGTGGACTGAACATTAAAACCACACCTTCATCATAGCCCTTGGTCCCAGACATGTCCTGATGACATCTGCTATGGTCTGAAAAGAGAAGAAGCAGCAGCAGGTTAGCGATTTTGTCGAATTTGGCATGTCAGCCAGTTTTAAAAATAAAATAAAATAAAATAAATAAATAAAAGAATAGACCCACTTTAGCCGCAGTGATGTTTCCAATCTGGACCTTACGTCCAGATTCCCTCTTGACGTTCTGACCTGTTAATAGAGCCAGTGTGCAATTTATTCAATAAGACAAGATGGTTTATAAAGCACACAGTGCTTTAAAATCTAACACAAAAACAATATCTGCTATCTGTCTATTCCTAAACATGAACAGGGTGCAGCTCTGGTCAGCACACCCTCTGCGCAGTTATTGGACTGCTAGCTTATTCATTACTTTAAAACGTCCGTTAGACGGGACCTATTGCTGGATAAATTTAGCAAATAACTGCGAAATGAGAAGCGTTCGTTTTATTATTGACAGTGTAACTTGTGGTGACATTTCTTAAATAATATTACTATTAATAAGCCATGTTAGCTAAGAGGCTAACACAATGACTAATCTGAACACTGTCAGACACGCGAGGCCCCCATGCCACACTAGTTAGCTTAGCATATTAGCATCGCTGCATGAATAAAACTCTTATTCAAACTGTCACCGAGTCCAGCAATGGGTCATACGAAAGCCACAATTGCACATTTGCACAGGGAATAATGAAAAAAGCACTCACTAAGCACGAGAACCGGTCGGCCCATCATATTTGCGGCGTGGTTTAGATCACCGGTACCGGACAACGCGCACAACGGAAAGAGGAGAGGATGCACGAGGCGTGGCTGGGGATTCAGCCACACAGTAGACCAATAAGCAAAGGAGACGCCTTTGACATACACTTATCTCCACCAATCAAAGAGAGCTCAGCAATGCTTGTAGGTGGGACTAGACTGGAGCAGAACTGAAAAGTTCTCGAAAGAATCCTAGCTGTCAAGATGAATAATTCCTAGATAAAAAAACTTACAAATAATTAAAATTAAAATTAAAGTGTTAATTCAAAATCTACATCTTGTTAAACAATTATACTATTTTTTATATAATTATACTAGTATATATATATATATATATATATATATATATATATATATATATATATATATATATATATATATATATATATATATATATATATATATATATACAGTACAGTCCAAAAGTTTGGAACCACTAAGATTTTTAATGTTTTTAAAAGAAGTTTCATCTGCTCACCAAGGCTACATTTTTTTAATTAAAAATACAGTAAAAACAGTAATATTGTGAAATATTATTACAATTTAAAATAACTGTTTTCTATTTGAATATATTTCACAAAGTAATTTATTCCTGTGATGGCAAAGCTGAATTTTCAGCATCATTACTCCAGTCTTCAGTGTCACATGATCCTTCAGAAATCATTCTAATATGCTGAATTGCTGCTCAAGAAACATATATATATATGTTACCGGCAATGTGTGAAAATGCTTCGGGAATATATCGAATGCGTGAAGTTTGTAGGCAAAGTATGAAATGTCTGGTTTTTGTGATTATGTTGCATACTTTTCCTAGGCATTCTATACATTACCTAGGTATTTTACAGAATGACAAGCCAGCTGGCCCTTTGGCGTTGTATAGAGTGCCTAGGAAATGTGTGAAATATAAACCATTTCATACTTTGCCTACAAACTCCCGGCATTCTATACAATGCCGGGTTTTCTCACTCACTCATTATTATCACTCAATATAATATTGTTCATATATTATATAGTAAATATGACCAAAGAAGGCTGTAAAAATAAATCTGCATCGTTATTACTTTTGATCTTTTATTTAAAAAATCTACAAAAAAATACAACCATTCATTGGAGAATAATTTTATTTTGGGGGGGGCTCATTATGAGAGAAATGGTTTTCTCTAATACAAGCTTTCTTAAACCAAGCTTCTGCCATGACCATCCCAGTCCCCTGACCTGAACCCTAAAGAAAATGAGTGGAGTGAACTGAAGAGAAGAAGCACCAACATGGAGCTGGGAATCTGAAGGATCTGGAGAGATTCTGTATGAAGGAATGGTCTCTGATCTCTTGTCAGGTGTTCTCCAAACTCATCAGGCATTATAGGTGAAGACTCAGAGCTGTTATCTTGGGAAAAGGAGGTTGCAAAAAGTATTGAATAAAAGGGTATGATTAATTGTGAGCAATGTGTATTAGAGAAAAACATTTCCCTTCATAATGAGATCTTCCCCCCCCATTTAAAATTATTATTCTCCAATGAAAGGTTGGATTTTTGTAGATTTTTAAAATAAAAGATCAAAATGATTAACGATGCAGATTTATTTTCACAGCCTTCTTTGATCATATTTACCAAGGGTATGAATAATTTTGAGCACGACTGTATATACTGTATATACATTTCAAAATGTATGCCAATGTATGACTACACTAAAAATGTAATTTTAATGTGAAAAATATTATTTTTTTTAATTGGAGGTGATTTACTATCAAAAGGTAACATTACAAATAATGTACTAAAATGTAAACTAAAAAAATATGATTTTACGTTTAACATTGTGATATTGTTTTATTGCTATACAAAAGAAAATATAACAAGATATATTTCAATATTTATGCTTAATGTATTTTACTTTTTTTTTTTTAAATATTGTTATATTTACATTCTATATACAACTATTTTTGGATCATAAATTTAGAAACATAAAAGCTCATATTGCTGTGTAACTTTAGAACAGTACTATAAAATATATAACAAAAAATATGGTACAATACACAGAATAAGGTGTCTGTCCTTTTCTTTATTGTGTCTGCAAACACAAAACACTCCCCTTTGTGATTACATAAACAGTTCAAGAAAAGTGTCAAACTTCTAAACGATTACAAGCCTGGGACAGTTGTTAACATCTCATGTCCTCATGTGTGTGGATGGAGGATGCGATCCAAGATAAGCCCTTACAGAAGTTTGATTTGATAAGACCGACATGAGGAGGTAGTAGAGGCACCCCAACTCTTTTCACAGACTGTTATTACAAAGTCGTCAACTGCTTACAGAATCTCTAACACATCCTATAGGCTTGAAACAAAGTTTTATAGTAATATCTGAGTGGACTATGAAGGGATTGTGTAACTAAAGTACCAACACAGTAACACATTTCAACATTTTGTAAACTAAACAAGCCAGCGAGCAGTGAATCCTCTTAACTTAAATAAAAGCATTCAGTCAATGGAACACTTTGGGATGCTTCCATAACATGTATGTGATAAGTAACCTATAAACAGTCTCTCTTTAAATATAGAGACAGGAAATTAGCATATTTCACATATGCAGTGCATTTTGTTATAAAAGACAGTAAAAGAAAAACTAGGGCAACTTGGCAGCAGATTATTAAATAATAACTGATGTAAAAACAGTATTTTAACTATAAATATAGTAAACTACATTCTTTATCATGTGTCCAGTTGTGTACTGACTAACATTTTACAAGTGATGAATTTTATCATGTGCTTTGATGATCCCAATGGATTTGATGAATAGCTGCGTGTGACATATTTGGCTGAAGATCAGTGTGGGTCAGTGCATTTCTCCACCTGCTAAATTCAGCATCTTTATGTCTGTTTACAGTTCATCCCTTGATTCGTCTAAGATGAGCAGATTTGTGGCCTCTTTTTTCAGGTAGGTGATGAAGTCACTAACCTCACGGCCACCCTGCGGGACAAAAATGCATAAGCAACATTGTAGTAATTTGTCTTTTAATCTTTGTGTGTGCATAATTATATTCACCTCATATCGACGTGGCTGGTCTTTTTGTCCAGAGGGCACAAAGTAAATGGTTGGAAATCTGCAGTTTAGACAAAACAGGTGATTAATATCACAATGTCTGTTGTAATGAACTATAAATAGATCAGAGACATAAAGAGAGACACAGAATGTTACCCTTGGACATCATAATTTGGAGGCACATCATTAGCTGTGGCGTCCATTTTAGCAATGACGATGTTTGGATCCCCAGAGAGCTAAGACACACACACATACACACACAAAATCCAATAAATGAGCATGAGGTCCACGGTGGCTTTATTTCTTGACATGTACTACAGTTTGAGGTCAGTAAGGTTTAAAAATAAAATTAATACTTATTCAGCAAGGCTGTAAAGTGTTAAGACATTTTTAATGTTTCAAGATTTCTATTTCAAATGAATGCAGTTTTTTGAACTTTCTATTCATCAAAGAATCTTAAAAATGTATCATATTAAGCAGCACAATAGTTTTCAACTGTCATAAAGGTAAGAAATATTTCTTGAGCAGCAAATCAGCATATCAGAATGATTTCTGAAGGATCATGTAACACTGAAGACTGCAGTAATGAATGCTGAAAATAAAAGTTATTGTAATAATATTTCTGTATTTTTGATCAAATAAATGTAGCCATGGTGAGCATAATAAACTCTCGCAAAAACATTAAATAAACTTATAAACCCAAACTGTTGAATGGTTGTGTATACCTGATAAAAAATAAAATATTTATAATGTATAAAAATTATGTATATAAAAAAACCTTTTCTCCAAGCTCCTTGTATTTGGGCTCCAGGTTCTTGCAATGGCCACACCAGGGAGCGTAAAACTCAACCAACACATCCTTCTCTGGATCATTCACAATCTCATCAAATGTGTCAGCAACCACGACCTATGGAACCACATGCAAATATTTTAAAACATTATATATCTTAAATATCTTAAAACATTAGACAAAAACACCTTTGTTGGTCCATGTACCTTGACAGGGCCATCGTTGGACTCTGGAACAGGTTCAGACTTCACATATCGTTTCAATCTTTTAGCAAAGTAATCTTCTAGGAACCTCTCCAAGGACTTGCCATCTCGCCTACAGAACCAAACAGAGGCCAAAGTTTTAAACCATTTTAAAACTTTTTTCTTAAATCTATTGATTGTGCTAACAGAAAAGCATTACGTGGAGACTGGTGTGTTGCAAGACTCACGAGAATTCTTCCTGCATGGAGTACTTGTGTCCCGCAGTGGTCCGGATGGTGACGAGGGGAATGTCTCCTCCCTCAAACGAACCCACACCAAACTCCTCCTCAAGCTCATCCTGGAACTCCTGCCGATCTGCCACTGCAAAACTCAGACCTCGATCCTGGAACTGTGTCGCCACCTTCATTATTCTGAGAGACAAAGAAAAGTGAAAAGATATAAAGAGAAAGATTTCGCTAAGGTTCCAATAATTGGCCGCTCACCTGTTCCTCCAGTAGTTTGTGCCTTTGAGATTTCGTAAGTAATCTACATTGTAATACGCCGTAAGCAGGTCACTTCCTCTCAGACTGTCCTTATTTTCTGTGGTTAGATGTGGACATAGACCAAATCTAAAAGCAAAGCAAGAGAAAAATAACAAAATCATGAATAGTAACATATGGGCAAACAAATTACGTTTGTATGTGGGGTCACAACTGTTTGACCAATCACCCACAAAATGAAACATACACATTGTCTCTGATGAATGTACGGAGAGAGGAGATCGAAACTGATTCTGCGTATTTCACCACATTGTCCTCAAACTTGCTGTTTAAGCGAGGGGGACGAAACAGCAGAACACACCTGCAATGCAAAAGAGATGTAGAGATGCATACAACATTAGAACAAACAGTAGCTGCAATGCAAATAATGGGTTGTACATTTTCTGTCATACTCTATTTTTACAGATTGTTTTTTATTTTCTCTAAATTGTACAAATGTATGTCATTCCAAATGTTTTCTTAGATGCCACACTGAGGATGAGAAATCTGGCTGATGACTGTTCGCTCCAAAAAACAAAACAAAAAAAGCTTAAAATTTCTGAGACCCTGATGAAAAATTACATTTCAAAATGTACATTTCATCTTAATATATCAAATCTACTGAAGGGGGTGGATTCTAGAATCCACTGCCGTTTCAATACATATCTTTTGAGTGATTTGTAATCACGTTATTAATCAACATTTATCCTTCTAAATATTTATTTGAATGACTTCTTCAACATATGTTAAAGCATTTATTTTCCGTTTCATCTTCAAACACAATGGTGAATATTGTCTGTAACTCTCAATGAGAGAAAAGTACAACTTATCAGTATGTTTGGGAATGTTTCCTGTTATAGTTAAAGCCTGGGCCAACTTCAACCTTGAAGAAGCTGTGAATCCTGTGTATCTGTGTATGTGCGCTAAAGTGTTCTGTGCAGGTTCTTTATAGGTGCTGGTGGACAACGGGCATTCTGCTTGAGACCTGCAGACACCTGTCATGATCTAAAAGGACATCCTGTGCCTAAATCCAGGGTCAGAGCGTCAGCATCATGATACACTTCTGTCTATCTGTCCATGTGTGGAAGATTACTAGTTTTGTCTATTTTTCTTGGCCAATCATAATCAGTTAATCTGAAGTAATGACGTAGTTAGCAGACTCTGTTAGAGTATAATTGTTGTGGAAATGTGAATGTACGCAGAGCAGCCTACGAACTCCTTGTGAGACTTAAAGCTGGCTTCTGCTGATGAAACTGCAAACTATTCTTCAGTAAAATTTTCTTCAATTTATTTATTTATTTATTTTTCTCTGACTGCGGGTTCATCATATCCGGTCTTTTGGGTCCTTACATGTAAAACTCCCCTACAGTACTCAAATACCAAAATGTACATTTCATCTTCATCTTGATATACCAAATGTACTCAAATACCAAAATATATGTTTCATATTGATATACAAAATATTAAAATTTCCATTAATTAAAAAGGACATTTCTAGGCCTACTTGTGTACAACCCCTTAAACCATTTTACCTACGGGAATCTTATCTTAACAGTATCTGTGCTATCAAATACTGTATGGTATTTGAACAATTTTTCAGAATAAATCACTTTCAGGTTTTGGTAGAGACATTTTTGTTCAGAGCAATCTCGGACAGCAAGTCGAAAAAGGGACATCGAGGACGTACTTTAACATGAAATACTGATCATAGTTTGCTAAGTTTGCCTACTGGATGTTTCCTTAATGCTCTATGTCATACATACTCTCCATCTACTCCGTATTTCAGGCCTGTTCCCACATCAGTGGAATGAGCAAATCGATAGCTGTCCCTCAGGGCACTGGAGACCTTTAGAAACTCTGCAAGTTGTGCACTATCTTCCCCAGAGAAAAAGCCTAAGATGAACAAAGAGACAAAAGTGCAAGAGAAGAAAGGAGAGATCTTCAGTATCTTTCAGTTCCAAAAGATGAATGCAGAAGTCAAACCTGATTTGTTTTGATCTCCTGCTGCAGGAGGGATTTAAGATGTTTTGGCAGGGATTACAAACTCAACTCACCCACCACACTGGCCTCATAGTTGTCAACAAAAGAATCCAAATCTGCCTCACTGTGCAGAGCCACAGAACTTGGACCTGCTTGCTTCTTCATGTAGCTCACAATGCCATCTATTTCAGATCAAGATATAGGTAGGTAACTAAAATAGTTACAACCAAAGAAGGGAACCACAAAATAAAACATACAATACCGTTCAAAAGTTTGGGTTCAGTAAGAATTTGTAAAAAAATAAATGTATACTTTTATTCAGCAAGGATGCACTGTTCAAAAGTGACAGTAAAGGCATTTATAATGTAAAAATATTTCCATTTCAAATAAATGCTGTCCTTGTGAACTTTCTATTCCTGAAAAACAAACGCATCATGGTTTCCACTAAAATATTAGATAGCACAACTATTTTCAACATTGATAACAATAAGAAATGTTACTTGTGCACCAAATGCTTTCTGAAGGATCATGTGACACTGAAGACTGGAGTAATGATGCTGAAAATTCAGCTTTACCATCACAGGAATAAAACACATTTTAAAATATATTAAAGTAGAAATCAGTTATTTTGAATGGTAATAATCTGTCACAATATTTCTGTTTTACTGTATCTCACCAAATAAATGCAGCCTTGGTGAGCATAAGAGACCTCTTTTAAAACATTTTAAAAAAAAATCTTAACCTTTGAACAGTACTGTATGCATAGACACAACAAAGAATCAACCTGCTGTTCTGGGTCCATCATAAGATCCAGCTTCCTCTCCATTGCGGAAGATTTTAAGGGTAGGGTATCCATTCACTCCAAAACGTTCACAGGTCTCGGAGTTCACAGTGCAGTCAACCTGATCAAAGAACAGGAAGGAGACACTTTCACTATGGAAATATGTATAAAAACGTAATCTTGCAGATTACGTCAGCTATGTAACATAAAGAAGGCTGAAGATTGAGCTAGGTAACAGGAACTGACAGGTCCATCATTCACCACTCACCTTTGCCAGAGACAGTGTCCCTTTCAGTTTTGTGGCAGCAGCCTCGTATTCCGGAGCGAGCCGCTGACAATGACCACACCTGTGGAAACATCATATGAGAGGTGCATTTAAAGCATCATACTATTTCAGGCATATAACAGTTTCAGGCTAAAAATGCATCTAAACCTTAATGTTTTACGCATTCATTATTATTTAACTCAGAGAATTGTGAATGTGCAGCATACTTTAAGTTCATGCAACTCCAAAAATCATATTTTAGATTAATGCACTTCAATTATCATAACCATTTTCACTCTCTACACAAATCCAGTCATAAACATTAACCCAGTTTAAGCTCTGGTCGCTGTACAAATTATTAATTACAACCAATATACACCCTGGCTGCAGCTGAAATTATGCTTTGTTTTATACAATTATAATATCTGGCAATGGGACATACTGTACCAAGGTGCGAAGAACTCCACTAGCAGAGTCTCGTGCACGGCTGCGCTCCGGTCAAAGTCAGAGTCTCCGAGCTCGAGCACATCGCTGCCCTCCGCACACCACACAGTCAATACTAGGCAGATGATAAACCAAGGTAAACGCATTTTGACTGGTGTCAGCGGAGACTATGAGACGCGTGAATGATAAAGTTAGCCCCGCTGCGTGAGGTGCTGAGCCGAGTAGCAGATGTATGTATGGGTCGCCTGGAGGTCCACAAAAGCTCCGTTTCTCTTGGCAGAACGCGTTTGATAATTTCGGCACATTGCTACGAACTCTAACTATAACCTTTAAACACACTAGAGAAACAAACTAATACCAATACTAATAACAAAACGGGAATCGGAAAGTTTGTTTATTATGTGTAAATATAGCCTATAGCATAATTTTTTGTAATAATTATTTATAAATAGATGTTTAGAGATTCACAGATTAACCTTTAGGTGCATTGTTTAAATTATAGCAAACAGCAAATCCGGCGAAACATGCACCATAGAAATGCACAAAAGAAGCTCCCTTAGGGTACAACAACTTTTTAACATTTAATCAGCAGGTGCAATATGAATACTGTTTTGGCTTAAAGTGGCACATTTATATAGGCCTAACATCATTGTTCTGAGTTGTCCTTAATTGATAGATAAATAAATAAATAAAATAGTTTATATTTAATTTTTTATTATACATATATTCATATAAAATATGTACAAACACAATATTCTGGCAGGCACAGGTGCTCCCTGTGAAAAAGTGTGCAGATGCTCAGGTATCCCAAGTTTTCCTCTTGGGACCTGTCGGGCACAGGCTGTTCCTCTGCTTTTCTGCCTCCACTTTCTCCACTCCTTCATGGTCTTCAGTGTTGCATCTGAGAAGCTTGAATGCAGGGCCTTTTCAGATGCTTCATTAAAGAGCAGGGATGAGGTGGGATCCCCCTTCACTGGCTCCCTGTGTGGACCCGGCATGCACGAGTACTCCCCTTGTCTTCTGCCTCCACTGTTTCGTGGTCTTTTGTGTTGCATCTGAGAAGCCTGAGTGCAGAGACTGAGCCTTTCAGATGTATCATTGAAGACCAGGGATGTGGGGCATTAAGTTTCTGCTGTCTGCCCTGAGATGAGGTCCTCAGGCTCCTCAGATATGGGGAATGAAACCTGCATTACTGCCCTCCAGTTGTCATATGGTAGTCATATTTTAATGTCATACATAGCATAACAAGGCAAGGCAAGGACCATTTTATTTGTATAGCACATTTCATACACAATGGTAATTCAAAGTGCTTTACATAAAGAGGAATAATAAAAATAGAACATAAGGAATATAAATAACAGTAAAAACAGAGAATTTTGCTATCTGGATGGATGAGATAGGAAGTCTTAGGGAGTTTTTTGTTGTTGTTGTTGTTGTTGTTGTTGTTGTCCGTCAGAGTGGATCTAAATGGATCTATCCATCAGAGCAGATCTAAATTGATCTTCCTCACACGAAAGGTCTGCTACCTGTTAAGGCACTTCAAACTGATAAACAAAGTTTCAATCTCCCCTTATGCCAAGACACCTCAAAACAGAGTGCCCAGTGTTTTAAATATTCAGTGATTAAAATTAAGAGGTTTAATTTGCATCAAAGAACAAAAGTTAGTCAGCAAGCACTTTCGGTTTTGATCTGTGAACCTTTCTGCATTAATAACACACACGCACATACACACACAAACCCTTGGCTGCTTGGCAAATCATGCGACCTTCTGCAACACATGGGATTTATGCTCATCCAGAGAATGTTACTCTTTTAGGTAAGGCTAGTTTGAAAACACGTGTTTAATATATACTGTATATTCAATTAAAAAAAAAAAAAAAGGTATGCAGTGATTTATTTTAGCACTAGGGGTCACCATTAGAAGCACCATATCAGAAGAGGCTTTGGCAAAATGATGTTTGACTTGGCAGTTGAGACTGGACAGATATTAAATCAGAAAAATATAATATAATATAATATAATATAATATAATATAATATAATATAATATAATATAATATAATATAATATAATATAATATAATATAATATAATATAATATAATATAATATAGAGTGCTGTTATAAATAAGATGTACTCTGATATTCAACAAGGTCAGACTGTAACTGTGATATTGCTTTAATGTAACAAAAATCAATATTGGGTAATTTAGACATATTACTCATCTTGAGTAGTGGTGGTAATGTTTTGAATGTATAGAAACCTATATGTTATTGAATAGCCTATATAGTGATATATATATATATATATATATATATATATATATATATATATTACATCACTGTTTTCAAAAGGGATGGTTAAAGGGTTAGTTCACCCAAAAAATTGATTTCTGTCATTAGCCGGCATTCAGACATAAACAAGGAAGCTCTGCAATGTTCAAAGTTGTTATTTTTGTTTTATTTTTGCAGACAAAAAGTATTCTCGTCACTTCATAACATTAAGGTTGAACCACTGTAGTCACATTGACTATTTTAACCATGTCTATACTTCTCTGGACCTTGAAAGTGGTAATTTCAATGCTTTCTATGGGATATAAAAAATACCTCTCAGATTTCATCAGAAATATCTTAATTTGTGTTCTGAAGATGAACGAAGGTCTTACAGGTTTAGAACGACATGAGGTACTTACAGAAATTTCATTTTTGGGGGAACTAACCCTTTAAGCGAGCAATTAAATGACAGAGTTACTTGTCCACATCTGCTGGTTTAATGATGTTACCTGCAGAAATGGTCACTAAACAGGCCAATCACTGTTGAAAACTGTAATTAACTGCTGTAAAATATAGTATAATATATTCGGGGTGCATTAGACCTCTTGAGAAATGCATTAGAGAATATATATATATATATTAAAAAAAAAAAAAACAATACTTATTTAAAGATTTTCAAAAATAAGTTGTAAAAGGAAATCACCTGGGGAATTTAAGACCTACAATGTGCAAGTGAAGTTCCTGTTTTCAGATGATAAGCTGATGCCAAAACTGACTCAGGCCATCTTTTGCTGAGTGTCTTAGTGAAACGGAAACTCTGTTTTCCTTCATTCTCTATTATTTCCTAAATTACAGAGTGTTATCTGTTAATACAATGCATGATGGGGGAAATACATCCCAGAGCATCACTTATCATAAAAGCCAGCAGGAAAGCATTCTCACGGACCCTTCAGTGCAGTGGCTTACCAATCATAGCTGTTAGCCTTCTTTTGGAAAGCTATTTTTGAACAGACATTCTGAATAGTAATTAGAAAGAGGAATGCTTTGTTGATGTGCCAGATCCTGAATTTTCCATTTTACACCCCCATTTATATTCCTAATTGAACTTTCCGGACCATACTAAAACAATCATTTTGGGTAAACTATAACTATAATACACTCCTGCCAGTTTCTTATTTTGATTTATTTCATTGTATGAACATTGTTTGACCCCAGACAGAAACGACTATGGATACAAGTCACATTTCTGAATATTTTGTGGTAAACCTTCAATAATATTTTCTTACTGAGTTTTATTAGGTCAAAGAAATGTATTTTAAAAGAATATGTTAGAAAAATATTCATTACTGAATTACTCCCATTATTTTAGCACATCACTGGGATCTCTGGGATCCCAAGCATACAAATAGTGAGTACATTTCAACAAAACATGAGGGTTAACACTTATAAACGTTAGTATAGCCTATAAAACCATGTGTAGCGTATGGAAATGTCATGAAACATGAAATATTTCAATGTACATCCATTTAAGAAAATTTCTTAAGATTGAAGTATTGTATTGTTATTATTTGTAATGGCTTTTTAAAGTAAGTTCAATATATATTCTATATCTGTTAATTGACGCTAGAATCGAACACTAAACAGTGGGAGGGACAGAATACAGTAGGCGTAAGCGCGTGCCCACTCCTCGCGCACCAGCGACTTGTCTTGCAATTCTGTCACTGTCGCGCGCTCTCCAGCACATAGGATAGAGATACAGCTAATGGTTACGCGAACAAAGGTTTAGCGGTCACTTTGCGAGCAAAGCTTCAAAATTTATTTACAGGTTTAAAAAGTATACAAAAGGACGTACGTTTGTAAGAGAGTCTTCATTGTCCTCAGGACGCAGCACCCCAGAACTTCGATTAATAAAATCCAATGCCACATCTCCAGTAAGGTAAGGAAGTTCACGCTACCCACAATACAACTGTAATGCAATTGAATACCTTTCATCATTTAGGTAAAGACTACTTTTATTAGCATCTTTGTTCTGAAGTTTTTGTCTGCTGAAGTTTCCATCTTCTTCCCTGACCTACTTCTTGAAGTCTGTTTTTGATGTGCTTATATGACTGCTTTTTCTTAGGGTAACTCTTCAGTTCAAACAAACCATATAATTCATGCAAACTAAAGTTGTATAATCAATAATGTTTACTGTAAATGCACACTTCACAACAGTGTAAACTTATATAGGTTGATTTATAGGTATTTATTAGCTCACACATTGTTCTTATTCCAAAAATAATGGGTTTCTTGTAATTATTGTGCAATTTAGCTGTTGAAACAAAAATGTCCGTTGACTTTTTTCAGAACAAATCAGGGACAGATGTGATCTTGAACAGGTGTAGACAGACTGATGCTCCTTTATCCATCATGTGTTTTTGTCCTCAAAGATGACAAAAAATCCATAATATGCATAATAAAACGTGTTATATTTGTAAAAAGATGCACATATTTTGTATTTAGAGAGTGGATTGAGCTTGATGCTTGTCATAATACAAATATCTGAGTCATGGCTGTGTAATGTGAAGGACAATGGTGAAATGACACACTGCCCTAAACATATTTTATCTTTCTTTGAGTCTCTGAGTCATATCAGAGCCATAAAGTTTTTGTTTTGTTTTCACTTTTGTAGTTGATCCAGCAGGAATGCATATTTGAGTTTTGCTTGCTTCCCCACCTGACATTGTGGAGTGTTAATAGCTTGCAGACACAAGCAAACCCCAGTGTCACAAAACCATATTTGGCAAAAACAAATATGTATAAATATACACATTAACCCACCCAGGAGATGTTGACCTTGACCTTGACCTTGGATCTAGTTAATTCCAGACAATTAAAAGGAGTCCACTACTTGTTTCTCCATCCAGACCACAATATCCCATAGAACAGGACAGACTTATGAATAGGAGTGAAGAAAGAATTACTAGTACCTGCCAATGGTTCCACATCTGGAGAGCAGAAACTCTAATTGATTTCCACAGGAGAAACTTTTCACCTTGACAGCAGCATACTAAGGTCCTCATAAAAAACATCTGCTGTTGATATGATTTCTCTGTTGGGTCATGAGCACTGGGTTGGCAGTGACTCTTTAACTGAAATTCTTCTTGGTTCGGTAGTTCACAGCTGATTGTGTTATTAGATAATTTATGTGATGATATTAATTGTAAATTATCAGCTAATAAACTAGAATTGATTTCTGTAAAGGAATCTGATATGTAAAAAGAGAATTTAACATTTGAATTTACGTTTTGCAAATCTGTAAAGTGACTTTATATGAGTTCAGCATAAAAAAAAAAGCATAGAGAAAAGAACATGCAGAGGTCAGTGGTGATGAGATGGGGGTGTTTTGTTAATGGATGAGGACGGTGGGTAATATTTCCACCACATGCTTACATAAGCCTCTCTAACTCATGCTTTTTGCAGGCAGAGGCCAGAGGAGGGCTTTGGATCTGCACGGTTCTGCTTCCCATCTCTTTATACTATGAAATAAAATAAAAATAAAGTTCCTTTATTAGCATTGATGGTTCCATGAAGAACCTTTAATATCATGGAACCTTTTCATTACACAAAAGGTTCTTTAGATTTTTAAAATGTTCTTCACACTAAGAAAAAATGGTTCTTTTAAGAACTGTTTACTGAAAGGTTCTTTTGGGGAACCAAGATGGTATCGCTGTGAAAACCTTCTTTTGGAAACTTTATTCTTTTATCAATTGTTATTTTTTTAAAGGGTCATATAATGCCACTTTTACAAGATGTAAAATAAGTGTCTGATGTCCCCAGAGTATGTATGTGAATTTTTAGCTCAAAATACCCAACAGATCATTTTTCATAGCATGATAAATTTGTCATTTTTTGAGGGTGAGCAAAAACGCTCCATTTTTGTGTGTGTCCCTTTAAATGCAAATGAGCTGCTGCTCTCAAGAAGAGGGCGGAGTTTCAAGAGCTCATCTTAGCAGTGCCGCCTACCTCATGCAGACTCATTTAAAATGTTAGAAACTGTTCAGCCTTTTATATTCAAAACGGAGTTGGACAATTGCATTGCATTTTTGGTAACTCATTTTGCAATTTGTTTACTTTTGTTTTCACATCCCTGTTTATTTTCACTGCAGAACCACCACAGAGTTGTAGAGTCAGTGACAAGATCTGTGATCTTTGCTCCGATCCGAAAGTCGGTGGTATTGGAGAGGCTTGAATCACAGCCGCAGTGCTGGTAGTCATTAGGAGAGGGGAAAGTGATGTTGTTTTGAAGGGCCTGTTTGCACGGAAGAAAAGAAAACAACCCATCTAGGTTGAAATATAAAATCATTGTTTGTAAATCTTATGGAGAACTCTTGAAAAATGATAATGACAGCCAACAGTAAAGCTTTTCTTGTGATTGTAGTGTTTCAGAACAAGTTTATGATCTTAAATCATTGTATATTATGAGGAGTGGTTACAAAAAGTAATTGTTTCTTATTATATCAGTCAGAGAAAAAGTAATTGTTACATAAAAATCCACTCCTTCATATTTGGGACTGACATTTGAAGCGATCGATTCTACCGCTGTTGTCCTGCCATCTCAGAGTTGTATTTTAAATCAGGTAGACGACAGGGGAAAAATAATAACCCTCCTCATTTTTTCCTTTTGCTTTAGCATTATGGAAAAGGCATATCGGCACTGTGCTGAAGTTTGTCCCATGAGATCCAATCGGAAAATTCATTGTGGTAAAATATGAGGTCAGGACACACTGTCTTTTATATGTAAGAGACAGAAAAAGATAGATTTGACTATATGCATGTGTATTGTGAGAGAGTGTGTGTGTAGTGTCTACTGATGGGAAATGGTCACTGGATGACAGACCTGTATTTTCTCTCAAGATGTTTCCTTTTGTTTGTGTCTGTTAAACTCCCTGGTGTTCTGTTGAATGAGAGGAGGAGACAGTAGAGACCTGAGGACTCGGATATTGTTATTTATCTTACAGACAGTGAATTGTAAACACATTGTACGTTAAATCATAGATCCTCAAACACAAGCACATCCGATGGAAATGGAAGAAAGATTTAGATGGAAATTTAGTTTTGACACAGATTTTGTTGGCAGCACAGGAAATTACCCCTCTGTTTCCTCTTTTCTTCTCTTGTGCCCAGGACATCCTGAGTCCAGCATCTGGCAAATACCTGCCCTCTTTCTCTGTCTCTCCTTCTAACTCTCATCCTGTTATTTCTGCCTTGTTGTCAAATATATATGTCCTACACATATCATAAAAGGGTTAGTTCTCCCAAAAATGAAAATTATGTCATTAATTACTCACCCTCATGTCGTTCCACACCCGTAAGACCTTCGTTCATCTTCGGAACACAAATTAAGACATTTTTTATAAAATCCGATGGCTCAGTGAGGCCTGCAGATAATTATTAACACTTTCAAACGCCCAGAAAGGTACTAAAGACATATTTAAAACAGTTCATGTGACTACAGTGGTTCAACCTTAATGTTGTGAAGCGCAGAGAATACTTTTTGTGTACGACAAAAAAACAAAATAACAACTTTATTCAACAATATCTAGTGATGGACGATTTCAAAACACTGCTTCATGGAGCTTCAAAACTTTACAAATCTTTTGTTTTGAATCGGAACGTGTATCAAACTGCCAAAGTCACATGATTACTTTTATTCAGCAGGGATGCATTGAACTGATCAAAAGTGACATTTATGATGTTACTAAAGATTTATATTTGGAATAAATGCTACTCTTTTGAACTTTCTATTCATCAAAGAATCCTTAAAAAAAGTGTATCACTGTTTTCACAAAAATATTAAGTAGCTAGCACAGCTGTTTTCAACATTGACAATAATTGAGCAACAAATCACATATTAGAATTATTTCTGAAGGATCATGTGACACTGAAGACTGGAGTAATGATGCTGAAAATTCAGCTTTGCCTTAGATTTTAAAATATATTTAAATAAAAACAACAGTTATTTGAATATTTAATAATATTTCACTTTCTTTACTGTATTACTGATTTATTTAATACATTACTGAGTGCGCCTTAAAGTTTACATTCAATTCAGAGTTTTGAAAATGCATTATGGCAAGGGACACTTTAACATTTGAGAAACCTCTGGATTGGGGTTAAAATACTATTGTCTTCATTGTGATGGGAGTGAGAGGAGGAGGAGGAGAATCTAGAAGCATTTCTATGGAGTCATTTTAGGGGCAGACAGAGAGTGATGCGTTTCTTTTCCTCTGGTGAAAACCTTTTTACTCTCAAATGCTCAGATTCAGAAACATCTGGTTATTTTTTCAGCTGTAAAAAAGGTGATAAAAAGATGGTTTCAATAAGCAGCAGGCTTCCTCCTCACTCTCCAGAAGGGCTCTGCAGCGATGGCCAGTTGAGTAAATCAGAAAGCTTTAGGAGGAATGTACTGGCAGCGAGTGGACTTCCTCTTGGGAGATGAATGATGGCAAACGGGTGATGCAGTGATATTGTGTGGTACCAAATCCCTGAATTGCCTCATTCAAAGCATTATCCTCTACGTTCTGTCAAAAGCTAAGAGAGAAATAGCAGATCTTTAAGCTGGCAAACAGAAAAAATATTTTAGCATTGCTTTACAAAGATATTTTGTTGGAAAAATACGAGGGCTTTGGTTTCATCATGCACCTGGATTCTGTCCTAATGCTTTTTCTGAGTGCTGCACTCCTTTTTGCACTTAGGGGAGGCTTGGCGTTGTATGTCACACTCAATTGAATGGATCCAGGTCTGGTCCAAATCTCTGAAAATGCAATAAATAAAATTGCGAAAAATATGAATAAATATAAATGTAAAGATAAGTACATGAATTTATTCATCACAGCATAGCTTTATCATCAACCTGCTGCAATTTGTCCATCTGTCTCCTCCATTCTTCTGATCCAAATGTTTGCTATTCTGTCCCATAAATAAATGGGCCTCTAAAGGTAAATTCCTGTGTGGGACAGCTTTACTATACCCAGGACATGCAGTACTGCCCAGACCCATACAATAAAACAACACAGAGAAGGGGAAAATAGCACACATATGAAAAGTTCCTTAACTGCGGAGAATGAGCTTGAGTCCATATTAGTGTTTGCAAATAAATTTGCCAGCCAACAGCATGTTGATTTAGACCAGATGCAAGGGAGGTTGGAGTCTGTTATCTCACTTCACTCTTGTGGCAGTTCATTAACCAAACTAAAGCAAAAAGAAATGGCGATCCTCTAAACAAAGTGAGAGGACTTTAGTGTACTGCTGATATATGATGCCTCCTCTCTCACGGAGATGATGAGGACTGTCTGAACAGCTGTCAACTGAGCAGCGAACAGCTAATTATAATTAAAATAAATGAAAGGAATTGTAACTAAGCAACTTTTTTTTCCTGAATAGTGAAGCTAAAGAGCTTTTCTCTGCATGGACGGAGGTTTTGTCTAAAAAACTAAATGATATTTAATGTAAAAAATTATATGGCCAATAAGTCATAATTTAACTCATCAAAATAATTTAAGCAATTTCAACTTTTTTTACAAGTTAGCTATACAAGATTCAGTTTAATTTTTTTTAAGTCAGTTTAATTTAAGTTGAAATAACTCGTACAGCCACTTTGATTATACTTAAAAATTTAAGCAACTGAACTTTTTTATCTACTTGTATTGGAAACAAATAATATCAATATTTATTTCTTCCATTGTAATATCCAGATTTGAATATTGAAATATTTTTTTAGATTTTATTTTATATCAAAATTCACTGTACTGTTTTTTTAATGCCAGATTTAAAAATGGGTTCCCACGGTCATGAAAAACCTGGAAATATCAGGGAATTTTAAAATCTGAAAAGCTGAAATTCAAATAAAATGATATTGATGTCCAAAATAATCTAAAATGTGACCCTGGACCACAAAACCAGTCGTAAGTCGCAGAGGTGTTTTTGTAGCAATAGCCAACAATACATTTTATGGGTCAAATTATTTTTCTTTTATGCCAAAAAATCATTAGGATATTTTGTAAATTTCCTACCATAAATATATATAAAACAAATTGTTAGTGGATACGCATTGCTAAGGACTTCATTTGGACAACTTTAAAGGTGATTTTCTCACTATTTAGATTTTTTTTGCACCCTCAGATTCCAGATTTCCTAACAAACCATACATCAATGGAAAGATAATTTATTCAAAACAATTGACCCTTATGACTGATTTTGTGGTCCATGGGGGTCACATATATTTACATTTGTAAATAATAATTAAAAAAAAAAATCTCTATAAAATGATTTTAAAAAGAGTAATTTTTGGGAACCCTTTCTGAAGTACTACTAATCACCTGTATTCATGTTTTCTATTGTAAATTTCACATTTTGATGTATGATGTCACTTTAAAAATCTAGATTTTAGCTCATATTTCTTTAGGTCCTATTATTTCACTGCACAGTTCCACAGTTGTTACGTTTGATGGTGCTGACAGAAGTTCTTTCAGGAAAATGTCCCTTGGTGAGAGGTTGCTCAGCTGACTCCACAGCTGTGATTCTAGGTCTCCAGCCTGGAATGATGTTCCTTTGGGTCCTATTGGGACCGCGGCACTCTTTTTCTCCTCCTTTCTCTCTCTCGCATGTGTTCTGACAGTACGCCCAGACCGAGGGCCTCACACACATACACAAGCCAGCTCTGCACTCATGGAAATCTGCAATCGATTTAGCCAGCAGAGGAGGGGGCGTTAAACTAGAGACCCCCCATTTTAAGAGAGCTGTGTATATAGGCATATGTGCACGTGGAGATCGAGTATGCTCATGTAGGCTTGTGACGATTGGCCTGGCTGTTTCTTTACACACATACACATTTGTTCAGCATTTCCTCTCTATGGATGACATACTGCATGCTTTGTTGTACTGACAGGGGAAACGCAGCTCATCTCTGTCCTGCAGTAATGGCCAATCATTCATGAATATGTGATTGATATGCCAGCACAGCTGGAGCTAAAATTAAACTAAATCTTCTCCCTATCAGTCTTTTGGCCTAACAATCATTGTGACAGAAATTTCAGAGAGCAATTAACTAAACTGGGTCACAGTCCCAAGTGCAATAAGCAAAAGATTATAAGAGCCTAGACTTTTAGGGTATCCAGCTTTCATTTTATCCCTGTAATGGAAGAATAGTGTCCATGCTTGTTTATGCTGTGTGTATTGGAAAAACAAGGAGGATAAATCATGTTGAAGCAGCGGTCATGATGTTATGTTTGGCTGTGTCACTGAAATTAAGAGGGTAACCTCACCTCTCCCTTTGGGAAGAAACAAAAACTGGAAAACATACTTGTAATTTCTCTCAAAGCCTCTTTCTTAAACAAAAGCAGTTTACAGAACTTAAAATCTCAGACCATCCTCTGTGATCTCTTTTATTATATGAGTTTCTCATGCCTTTTCATTTGTTTAGATTGAGAATGCTCACATATTTTAATACTAAAACTCCTTGGAGTTCATGGTGTTTTGATGGAGAACTAACAAACAAGCCCTTCTGTATATTTCACAGTATATTTTGCATTGATTTGAGGTGAGGGATTATACAAAACAACCCAAGCTGGGTTAAATATGGACAAACCCAGCATTTGGGTTGTTTTGACCCAACAGTTGGGTCAAATGTTTATCCAACCTGCTGGACAGTTTTATTTAATTCAACTATTGTTTAAAAAATTACTATATGGCTAGCTTAAAATGTACCCCAAATAGGTTTGAATTAAAAAATTCAGACACATAATTACTAGAGGCAACAGTAATGATCAAAAGGTGAACATTTATTAATAAGCAATTTAATAAATGTTTATTATTTTATTATTATTTATTAAACATATAAATAAATGTTCATTTCAAACCTATTTTGGGTTCATTTTAAGTAAGCAATATAGTCATTTTTAAACAATAGTTGAGTTAAATAAATCTACTCAGCAGGTTGGATCAAAAATTTAACATTAGGGTCAAAACAACTCAATTGCTGCGTTTGTCCATTTTAACCCAACTTGGGTTATTTTTAACCCAGCGTTTTGTATGGAAAGGAGAATATTGACATGTATGCATTAAGCAGACACTTTTATCCAAATCGGCCTACAATAGGGGAAAATAAAATCAACATTGTCACAGTGCCAACAATATTCATAGTGTGCAATGTCAGGTTTTATTAGAAAGCTAGACTAGGAAAACTTGGCTCTGGAACAATGATTCTGCAGTCATGAAAAGGTTAAATGACTCATTCACAGTTGGCATCTGTCTTGATATTTGTGGGTGGACATCTCTGACCACACTGGAGGCAGAGAGGAAGAGGAGGAGTAGAGGAAGAAGTGAGTAGTAGGAAGAAGTAAGCTAGGGAGCATTTCCGGTGAGATAAGGATGTAAAGAGTCACGCTGCAGTGTTAATCAACATTCCATTGAAATTATTATCAATTTCCTGTTCAGAAAAAGCATTCGTAACAGGAATAAATACTCTAGATTTCATAGTTTTGAGTCATGGAGGTGGATGTTTCATTTTCTGTTTTTTTTTTGGTTTTTTTTAAACAAGAAATCTACAGGCAATAATAACAGTTATAGTTCATTAAATGACTTTCAAATTCGATATTAACATTACAATTAAATTTAAAACAAAAAGAAGTTTTTTTTCTGCTTTGGTTTTTGCCTCTACATGTTCTGGGCCATATAAATTATGGTCCATGTAATTATGGTGGTGCTTGGTCATGTCTTTTTAAAGAGTGCAAACCTCAGAAGTGCCCATCTCTTTAACTTCTCTGCCTCTGAGGGTTTGGTTTAGCATTGTGACAATCACCATGGTTTGTGAACACGAGTGTGTGCTTTTATGTGAATATAATTTGATATTTTTGTGGTTGTGTGCACCTATACGTAAAAAACCCAAACATAAATATGCGCATAATATAAAAACTCTGTATTTTTATATAAATGTGTTTTGTTTGTTTGGCCACCACGTGCCTTAGGCCCCAGTAAAGCCACAGTCATGTATTCTGTGGTTATATGGTCTACAATGTCTAGCAGGAACCAGCTGTCAAACTGTGAGGTCCCCCACAAGGCCTCAGGACCTCTCGGCTCCATGCCTTTAAATGGCAGAAAACTTAACACCACTTAAAACACTCAGGCTGAAATATCACTACAGACAAAGCCAAAAATAAAGCTTCATCTGTCCATTTTTGGTCGTACTGACCTGGCTTGCCTTTTATCACAAAATGTATCACACCCTGATGAGAAACTTTTTTCTGTTTATAGAGTACTGTCGTCTTTCCTGACTCTTAAAAATATACATCAGTACGACCACAACACAACTGTTGTGATGACAGCAGCCTTATCGTTGTGTCTGTGCGACTGTAGTTTCCTCCAAGCGTGAGGTCATGCAGATATAGCGGGTATGACATAAGCCAGCTGGGCAATACCCTCAGAATTAGAATCGGTTACCGCTCACCAACACAAACACACAAGGTCAAGTTTGCCTCGGAGATACATGAAGCCGATGCAGGGGTGTGGTCTCTGATGGATATCTTGAATCAGTTCTCTTTGATGTCTGCTAGGTCGGTTTCTGCGGTCTGTGCGAGCGTGGAAGAGTGGTGTCTGACCCTAAAGAGATGGCGAGTGTTAAGAGAGAGAGCGATAAAGAAGGAAGGGCCCCCACATATCCTGTTTTTCTCTTTTTAGAGAAGCTACAGACCGGCCACAGAGCAGAGCATGACATAAGCTTCTGTTCCACAGCCAAACCCAACGAAGGCAGACACTGTCAGTCTCACTGAATCCTAGAGCTAGATCTGAAACAGAGTATTAATTGAACGGATGTTCATTTACCATGTCAGTTAAGCCAGTTTGACTTTCTTCTGTGAAGCACAAAAGGAGGAAAGTTGCTCTTTTCCATACAATTAAAGTAGGACTAGTATAATTTATTAATAAATCATTCAGGGGTGCGTTTCCTGAAAGCATCGTTAGTCAACTATCGTCGTAAGTCCCATTCCACTCTATTGGTAATGACGGAACTTGCAAACATAGTTTGCTTTGGGAAACACACACCAGATTAATTGACCATCATTTGTCGATTCATTGAAAAATCTGACAGATTCAAGACAGAAAATAACTTAAATTTGGGTCTGTTCCTCACGCAAAGTTAAGACCCCCAAATATGATGGTCCCCTTGTAAAATATTACCTTTCTAAAATATATTTGTTTACAGCATTTATGTTGTGCATTGTACTAAAAAAACAAATGCATATATACAGTGGCAAGAAAAAGTTTTTGAACCCCTTGCAGAATCTGTGAAAATGTGAATAATTTTAGTAAAATAAGAGAGATCAAACAAAATACATGTTATTTTTTGTTTAGTACTGTCCTGAGTAAGATATTTTACATAAAAGATGTTTGCATTTAGTTCACAAGACAGAACAATAGCTGAATTTATTAAAATAACCCCACTCATAAGTATGTGAACCATTGATTTTATTCATTGATTATATAAATATATAGATATATATATATAGATATAGATATATATATATATATATATATAATTTTAAAATAATTTAGATAATTTGACCCCCTGGTATTGTTCATTTGGGGGTCACACTTGTGTTGTTGTTGTGTTGTTCATGGTCAAAAGTTTAACTTTTTTTTCTTCAGTAAAATCAATGTATTATATATTTTTGTTCAATAATATTTTTTTCTTTTGTATTTTGAGAGAATTTCATGCCATTAATTAATATTTGTGCAATAACTATGATACATTTTTTCGTATTGAAAATAATAAAGTAATTCGAATTTTTGATTACTTTTCAATTATAGCTGTATTTCATGTTAAAATAGAGACAATGCCTTTAAAATCCAATTTTTGAAGGCAGATTAGTGCCATCTGGTTGGATGAGAAAAACCCCTGTAATGCCATGGTGTAACCACTAGATTCCTATATAAAAAGCTTATAAATAGTTGTTTTTGGACATAAATACTTATTTTTAAGTTATTTTAAGTTGTGGATTTAGATATTTAGACATTCTCAAAGACTACTTTTTGTCAAGGTTTAGTTTTTTTTTTTTTGAAATGTTGATTTGAAATGTCAATTTTTGCATTAATTTTACTAGGAATTGTGGCAATTTTAGAGTGTCACCCCTTCATTGCTGTGTACTTTTTCTGCATCGTGGCTGATTTATAGATTGTAAACAAAAAATCTCTGTATTTTTATATTTTTGCCTATTTCCCATTCATTTTTGACCACAAACAACACAAGAGGTCTAAAATGACCAAACAACACCAGAGGGTTTATTTGATAATTATAATAAATAATAAAAACGTGCACTTTTTTATAAAAATATTTGCTTTGACAAATACAAAATGTTTTGAAATAGAAAATACATAAAAGGCACAGGCACATATATACCCAACTTAGAATGCTAGTCTTACAATAGGACTTGATGCTTATTTTAGGAGGCATGTTTAGTCATCCATATTTTCTTTCTCAAGCAGTTCTTTCCAGCAGTGTTTGTATGGTTTCCATCACAATTACTTGGGCAACAGCATGTGAGAGCTGGGTATAGGGGTGTTTTAGCTTAAGGGTTGGCAGACAGCAGCCAACATGTCACTTCATCTGCTAAGAGTGTTTGGGTTTGAGACCTCTGTTACTCATACTGTAAAGAAAAGTATTACAAATCCATCTGTGCTGTGAACAGCCATTCCCCTCAAAGCTCTGTGTTTTGTCTTTCTGTTAAAAGTAAAAAAAAAAAAAAAAAAACAGAAACGTGTTGCTGTTTGCAGAAAGGAACAAATTGTGGTACTGCCTTTACAGTATTTCATAAGCTAACAGTAATGTAAAAACAGACAGTCTAAAGCGGAGAGATAAAGCTTGGGAAGAAATTAATGAAAATTTAACAGTGTCTAATAAAGCCAACATTCCAGCTATTCCTATACATCAAAAGTAGATTTTCTTCTTTTGTTCTCTTTCGAGATGTTGGTGTTTACTGCATTTTTAATTATTAAGTTTTTAAAAGAACATGTAAAAGAATGTAAAATACTAAAATCAAATATTCAATTTAAATATGTAAATTTGATCATTTATTTCAATAATTGTATAATGACAGACAAATAAAATAATAGAACCCCAGAAACGTATCCATTGTCACCGGAGATGCATCAGAACAGCCTCTAGCTGCCAGTTTATGTATTTTTCCAGTGCAATTATGGCTTGTATGGCTCGTAAGTGGATATTCTGGCGGTTCAGACCCGGCACCTATATGACGCCTTCCCACAATCCCACCAAACTCTGCTGTTCTTGTGTGGCTGCAATGTTTTTTATGAGCTAGGTAATGTACGTAAACAAAATTGCACCAAACTGCATAAAACCAGCCAGCAAAAATTGTTTGGCATGAGAATTATTTTTCTAGTAGAGACATAAACAATTCTTTTACAGTATGAAACTATAATACAAAATATAGCGGGCTTGCCAAACCCATGCGTTTACCATAGAAATACACATCTCCACAGTCTTTGAGATTACTGAAGCATTAAACATGGAAAAACGGGTGGGGTACAATATTGTACTGACTCACTAACCCCTGGTTTATTGATGAGGGGTTGACTACCCCCACACTTAAAGACACATAGACAATGTGGTGCTACACTGAACCCAGACCACAGCCAGCAAAACACTCTGTGGTGCAGAGGCTGAGAGTGTGTTTTGAAATTCAGCCCCAGATGTTTTATATTATGGGGCTTTTATGCCAGTTTACCGTAACTGCGATTTACTGGTTTAACTGGAGTTAGTGTGTCTGAGCCAGGACTGGGTTTTTGGTCAATTGACAGTCAGCTCTACATTATTCCTTGACCTCATCTCTCTGTCTCTTTCTGGCAAGGTAAACAACGGTGTGGCAAATAACATACAACCGTGCTGCCAGAACAGGAGCAGGTCAGCAGCAGACCATGGTTAAAATAGTCTGTAGTAATCCTTCGCTCACTCAATCTCAGTCTTTTGAGATGTTTTTATGAGGTTGTTTTGCTGAAGTTGAATGTGGATGAAACTGACTATAATTTGAGTGGTTACTGGAGTCATGAGCTCTGTCTCTTTCTGGCTTTGAAGATTAATGTAATGTTTAGCTCAATAATGTAGAGTCTGGTGATTATGGAAGGGATAATCCACGGCTAGGTGTGCATTAAACAATTTTGATGCACACATGAAGGCAAAGAACCACCCGACGCAAAGCTAGGTGTGTATTAAAGTTTATTATATGGTTACTTGCTAGCATGGACAAATTTAAAGGATTAAAATTTCCTGATAATTTACTCACCCCCATAAACATTCAAGATGTTTATGTCTTTCCTTCTTCATTTGAAAAGAAATTAAGGTTTTTGAGGAAAAAGTTTCTAGGATTTTTCTCCATATAGTGGACTTCACTGGGGTAAAACGGGTTGAAGGTCCAAACTCCAGTTTCAGTGCAGCTTCAAAGGGCTCTACACGATCCCAGGTTTGACTTTATTACTTTACTTGGTGATTAGCTTAGAGCTGCAGCTAGGAAAATAATACAACAACTGGCCTAGCAACAACATTACAGTTTTAATTTATATAATATTAATCTGCAATCCAAGTTATTGCAGTTATTAATTACTATATGGACTAGTCAGCTAACATATATTCTAGCTATTTATCATATAATTAGGCTTATCAAGTCAAAAGATGGCACTGTTGTAATGAGCTATTCTAAGTTTGAGGAGACTGCCGAGTGATATACTATGTTTGCTGTATACCAGTAAACGTAATCTGTAACATGCATTTTTCTTTATTATATAACTTATTAAAATTATAAAAAGAATTTTGCCATGGACAATGAAGTATTATTATTATGCAAAAAATTTGCCCGCTCAATGCTGCAATTTACCAATCAGAATCAAGTACTAGGCCAGTAAACTGTTCTCTTTTGTGTGCAACAAACTATTGAAATCAAATTAAATCTAAAAATTGCAAATTCATATAAACTAGGGCTGCACAATTAATCGAATTTGTAATCATGATTACAATTACGGATGCCACAATTATGTAAACATTCAAAGGCGCAATTACAAAAAAAGTCCACTTAGATTATTCTGTGCTTAAAGGTACAATTTGTGATATTTTTTTCCACTAGAGGTCGCTAGAAGCCTATTCAAAACAAAGGCATAGTTTGATGACGCCAAGTTTTAGAGCGGAAAATTGGGACATGTGGTCTCCATCTCAACGGACGGTGCAAAAGAATAGGGATTGGAGTCTGGAAGAACTCATGTTCGTGGATGCGATTATTAACGTTACTGTAGTATGAAGCAGAGCAGGACCGAGTGTTGTGGGAGCTGAACGAGGAGCTGGAGCGATTGATCAACACACGCCTCACGAGCAGCGGGACTTTTATTATGACACAGTCGCCGGCGCCGCTTCCGCTTTTCCGGTCATGAGTTTACGGGAGCTGTCCGTGTCGCCAGAACCAGCGGCAGATGGTAAACAGTAATTATGTTCCATAAAGAAGTAACACAATCCACCATAAAAACGTGCAAGAAGTAAATAAGGAACTGCTTGAAGCAAGCTAGTGGTTTGCTGGACGCTAGACACTACTTCCGCATTTGTCCACGACACTGTTGTCATGTGGTTTCTACGTCAGTAAAGGCGGTAACAAAGGGTAACTGACGTCATTGACAGGCGACTGCACTGCCCAGTGTCACTGTTTAGAATGGGAATTTTCTCATGATTTACAAGTAGTTGAAAACATTAGAGATATTGTTTGTAATCAGCTGGACAAAATATATAAAACTAGCCTAGTGGTTTTTGGATATTTTACTGCAAAATTTTTACATATTGTACCTTTAAGTTTTTTTTTTTTTCTACGGGTTATCTTGAGGGTTTTTTCCCATTGTTTTAATTTTAGTTTTAGTATAATACCATGCATATTTTTACTTTTTTTATTATTATTTAAAGAAGAAACTAAACCAATGTATATTTGACATTTGAGGCTTAATGCTATAGAAAAGCAATAGGTTTTTCAGAAAGAGTGTTTTCAGCTTGTTTATTTTCTTATAAAATATGGTATGCAGTTGCTTCTAACAATAGTATAAAGCTATTCAAAACATTATTCCGTGTAAATTGTGATAAACGTAATTAATATTCACAATTCCAATTTTAAGGGAATAATAACAATAATCGACAAATTGTGCAGCCCTAATATGAACTGCAACAACAAATTGTGCATTTTAACAGACACTTTGAGGAGCAGACACATGACCTCACTCAGAGATAAGCACCCTAACCCATGGCCAAAGATCTGGTTACTGTTGTGTTCCCACTATATTTCTTAAAACAGAAGGGCTGAATACACTTGCTTTCCAGCTGTATAGTTCGCTCATTTTCCGAATGGTCATGAATTTGTGTTCGGTCCTGCGTCTTCCAAGTCCTGATGTCAGCTTTGGATGCTCTCTGGAGGGGCAAAGAGGTTTATGTGTTATTTTAACGAATAATACACAAATCTCATTCTTTGTTGAAGAGGACTTCTACAACAGTCGATTTAGAAAGACATGTTTAATGTTTAAGAGCTTATTTTTCTCATTTTCCAGTCTTTCCCCAATATATTTCACTGCAGGTTTGGCAGTTTCAGTATATGTGTTTCTTTGCTTGAATGAGCGTGTGTTAGTTGGATCCTGCCAGGATATCTGCTCTTTGCTACATTTGTCAGTGGTCTGTGGAATTGGTGGAGAACTGGAATGATTATTATGAGTTGTTATATGAGAGACTATTTATGCATGAGGGTCCATAGGGTCCAGAGCTATTATGCAACCTTTCTCTCTCTCTGTCTCTCTCCTTTTTTGTTTCCCTCTCTTTCTGGCTGTCTTTTTTGATGGCTCATTTTTCTTTTCTTCTTATTTTCCTTTCCCCGTGTCCCTCCGTTCCAAATAATGACTAATATTTTCTCCTTAAATTAGCATGTGGCCCCAAGCAGTCGTGGAGAGGGACAGGAAAGGAAAGAAGGAAATCTGATCAATGCCATGTGTCCTGTGTGTATGATACTCCTATGTGCCAGCATTAAAAGCTAAAGAGTTTTAAATCCAACTTTAATTCACTCCAATCAGAGCTGAAATTAACTTATGATTAATTTATGAGAAACTGTGACTGCGTGTTCATTTTTTTTCTTTTTTCTTTGTGTTCCAAATGTAGTTTGAAAAAAAAAAAAAACATGTGCAATGTACTGTAGTTTAAGGTTCATCTGACCTCAAACGGACACGTTTCAGTGGCTGATTACATAAGATGCTAAACAGAACAGAGTAAAGAACTATTTTTAACTTGACACAGTGTCTTAAAACCACAATGCACATGGTGAGATGTTTAAAAAACAACATGAGACTCAACAGTACGGCCAAGATCCAGACCAGCAACAAAAAAAACCTACTAGAGCCAATAAATTAAACATAGGATACTATGTTCAAAAGTGCTTCAGTTCAGTCAGTTCATTTCCAACAAACACTGCTATGCACTACATTGTAGGACGTTTTATATAAACTGTTATTCTTGTAGTGAGTCTGATTCAAACCATTAATTATCTGATTCAAGGCTGTTTTGTGAATCTTTTTGACTAACTTATGAAAAAGAACTGGTTCAACCAAGTCATTTTTCACTAGTTTTTATTTAGTAAACACTATAACAAGTCTAAAAAGATATCAACACACACAAAGTTTTCCCAATTGTCTATATTTTAAATGATTGTTGTATAGAATCAAACAGTTAAAAACCATGAAAATTCAATCACAATATCCAGCTGCATGAAAAGCTCATATCTGTGTGAATTATTTGCTTTCGTATTCACTTAAAGGGTTAGTTCACCCAAAAAATGAAATTTCTGTTAGTAAGTACTCACCCTCATGTCGTTCCAAACCCGACTTTTGTTCATCTAAAATAATACTGAGCCGGCATACGGAAGCGCTGCACTGCGTTCACTACGTCAACTGCATAGGAGAATGAAAGAGGAGAGACAAAATTGTTGAATAAAGTCGTTATTTTTGTTTTGTTTTTGCGCACAAATATTCTTGTCGCTTCATTATATTAAGGTTGAACCACTGTAGTCACATGGACTATTTTAACAAAGTCTTTAATACTTTTCTGGACCTTTAATGATGGAAATTACATTGCTTTCTATGGAGGATAAAAAAAAGCCTCTTGGATTTCATAAAAAATATCTTAATTTGTGGTTCCAAATAGTGTTGTCACGGAACCAAAATTCCAGTAGTCGGTACCGATACCATGAAACTTTTACGGTTCTCGGTACCAATTTTGGTACCACAGCAAAATCTGTTGTAATTATTTTACTATTTTATATAGCCTATTTTAAAAAATATTAAATATGATTTGGAGTGTGTGTGTTTGTGTGTGTATATAGGCTACCTCAATGAAATAAATTTTGAAATATAAAAATAAAATAAAATAAATAAATGCTCAAACATCCATTGTGTACTGTTGAAAAAAACAGCATGTGCTGTTAAAGTAGGTTTTGAAGCTATATGCTGGACAAATGCTGGTCCTAAACTGGTCCTGCAGGTCCATAGTAGTCCTAAACTGGTCCTGGACCAGCATAAATCAGCTCAAACCAGCATACCAGCTTCAAAACCTACTTTACCATATGCATATGCTTGTTTTTTCAACAGGGGTAAAAGACGTGCTTGTTTATTAAAGCTATTCCATCAGTGAAACAACACACTACAGCCTGTAAAACTATAAAATAAATATTGGTAAATAATGGTAACCTAAATAATAAGACAGTGAAATATTATTTAAAAAAGCATTTGTTTTTTATTTCCACACAAAGACGCGTCATATAGCCAAAGTCCCGTTATTACTTTGATATAGACTGCTTTGCGCTTTGAGAGGGATGTGGGACACGAGCAGGAAAGAGACCATTTCTCTTTAATAATATCTTCATATTATCTCCTGATGTTACAAACAACTAACACTTGTTGTAAAAGGTCTGAAGAGCGAGTTTTATCATCAGACATTCAGGCTATGTTTGATTTAGCGCTGTCAGAGAAAACGAAACTAAAAATCACTGGTGTGTGAAACGCGCTATACAAATAAACTTGACGCGCCTTATAAAGTCTAATAACAAGCACAAACTGTGTTAAAGGATTAGTTCACTTTTAAATAAACTTTTCCTGATAATTTACTCACCCCCATGTCATCCAAGATGTCCATGTCTTTCTTTCTTCAGTTGAAAAGAAATTAAAGTTTTTTATGAAAGCATTCCAGCATTTTTTCCATATAGTGGACTTCAATGGGCACCAAACAGTTGAAGGTCAAAATTAGTTTCACTGCAGCTTCAAATTGTTTAAAACAATCCCAGATGAGAGATAAGGGTCTTATCTAGTGAAACCATTGCTCATTTTCTGAAAAAAATTGAAAATTATATAAGTTTTAACCAGAAATGCTCATCTCGAACTAGTGCTCTTCTTCTTCTTCTCTATTAGAATTCCAGCAGTGTAGACGCTGCTAAGTGTAATACTGCCCTCCAGAGGTCAAAGTATGAACTCATTTTTATATGCAATATGCTAGAGCAAGTATATAACAATTAGCTCAAACTTTGATCTGTGGAGGGCAGTAATACATTTAGCAGCGTCTACACTGCTGGAATTCTAATAGAGGAGAAGAAGAAGAGAGCCAGTTCAAGATGAGCATTTATGGTTAAAACTTATATCATTTTCAATTTTTTTCAGAAAATGAGCGATGGTTTCTCTAGATAAGACCCTTATCTCTCATCTGGGATCATGTAGAACAATTTGAAGCTGCAGTCAACCATTTGGTGCCCATTGAAGTCCACTATATGGAGAAAAATCCTGAAATGTTTTCATCAAAAACTTTAATTTCTTTTCGACTGAAGAAAGAAAGACATGGACATCTTGGATGACATGGGGGTGAGTAAATTATCAGGAAAAGTTTATTTAAAAGTGGACTAATCCTTTAAATAGAAATTGACGTACAAGCAAAAAGGTTTCTTTCCTACAGTGTTTTTCTACTTTACCACAGTAAAGAATGCGAATGGCCTATAGGCCTAAATGCGAACGAGAAACGTTTATAATCCCCCGTGTGAGTGAAAATTTGGGAAAAGAAACAGATGTTCAGTGGAATAACTAATGGAATATTGTTTAATTTTTTGATAATCAGGTGACCAGATCGCGATTCGGAAAACAGAATACGAAGCTTAAATGTATGGACTTGCGTAGCTACCTGTCTCATTCGGCATTGACCAAAATGTTTCTATGGCTGCGATGTCACATTTAATTGCTAACCTATTATTTTTCTGTTAACAAAGCTTTGTGCTTCACTCGTGTCATATTCAAGTAAATACTGGCACAGTCCTATCAGTGGGTACCGAATATACCCGGATTCTCTGTACTACCGGTACTACAGAAATGCTGGTATCGTCACATTTTCAAAATTTCAGTACCGACTTGGTACCGAAGTATCGGTACTTTTGACAACACTAGTTCCAAAGATGAAAGAAGCTCTTGGTTTGGAACGACATGAGGGTGGGAACTTAATGACAGAAATTTAATTTTTGGGTGAAATTAAACTAACCCTTTAAGTACTCTTCCCAAGCACGAGGACAGCGTGTTTTACCAACCCAGCCAGAGGCAGATGACTACATGTTTTTTCTTTCTTTTTCCATTGTGTCCTTATCGTCACCCAGGAACATCACTGTGGGACCTTATAATGACAGAACATCTTTGGTTTGGGTTATCAGAGCACTCTCATTCACGCTACTGCAGATGTGGAGCATTTGACATTTGTGAGCACCATTATTAAGCGTGTCCCCTAAAAATATCCTGCCGTATGGTACTCATTTTTAATGTGGCACCAATCCTTGGTGTCAGATGCAAACAAAATGTTGATGAAAGAAATCCCTCACTCTCTCTCCCTTCTTGTTTGTGCCGTGTATGCGTCCTTTCCATAATTTGTCCACATGAAAGCAGTCGAGTGCGGGCACAGCATCTGTTCGGCTCATTAAAATCCACTCATGGTTTAATACTGCACCTTTTAAAGCTCTGCAGTCCTGCAACAGTTTAGCAAGAGCAATCAATCTTATGGGTTTTAGTCTTCTAGGTCATCAGGCTGCCACTCAAATGGCCAGTGCTACAAAAAATAAACATTTGTGCCAGTGTTTTAAATTCTACTTGTCATTGGTGACAGTCGGTAAAAAACTTGTTTTCCTGGAAACAGCATTGAACAAACACAGCACAAGTCGTATGTCTGATTTGTGCAAATATGACTCTTATGAACCGGTTCTTTTTAATTAATCACTCAGATAAAGATTCACAAAACACGTGTTAGTTAGTGGCTTGAATTAGTCAGTGAATCATTCAGAAACATTACTCAGATGCTCCATCACTGTCTTTTTTTTTTTGCCAGGAACCATTACTGTGATGTGTATTTTAAACTTACATCAGTATATTTACTGATTTTCTTGTTTATTTGACAACACATTTTGATGTAATAAATTAATAAGTAGTGTTCTAAACATTAAAATACAAATATTTATTGTTTATATTTTTATATTAGCGTTGCTTGTGTCATGAACTTATGAGATGGATTTTGTATTGAGGTAGCATGTGAACTGTCAGCATCCTTACACAAGCCAAATTCCTGCTGGAGACAAGTACGCAATTTCCAAAAAATTCATCTGCTCCTGCATAAAATTTTTGTTTACTTAGACTTAAATGTAATTAACGCAGCTTCAGGTTCAGAGTAGATTTAAACCACTTGTTTGTCACAGACTCTCTGTCGCGGTGCACTGCTCATTAAGCACGCTCCTAGTTTCTCAGCTCACAGGAATCCTAATGTGGTCTCGAACACTTTTTCTAATGAAGCCCTTAAAGAAAAGAAAAAGCCCCAGGAAGAATAGGAATAATATACTCCAGCCCAGTAAGGAGAGCTATAAAATCCTATAGCTCTTTAATGAAAACTTGTCATCTACCCGGAATGTTCTGGTCTCTTTCTTTCTTTCTGTTTGTGTCTATTTGAGTTGAGTGTAATGGCGTACTGACCCTTCATATGACTTTTTATTTTTATTTGTTCTCAAACTAAAACTGACAGTAATGATTTATGATTCAATATAATTTTAAAGAGTTTCCTCCACTCAAAAGGTCTAATAGACCTGGGGTTGTAAGATTTTTTTGATACCATGGACCCCCAAATATAATGGTCCCCTTGGAAGAAACCCCTTACCTAAAATATAAAGGCAGCCATATATTTTACATTTCATTTGTGAATAAAAATATTATCTGGGAAATTTGAACTGTATCTTTCAATAAAAAATAATAATAATATTAATCTCATGATATCCAAGAATGTTTCATTTATTTATTTAGAACTATTAATATTAATATTTTTATTTATGTTTACTTTCCCCAGACCCTGTACTACACAAAAAAAAAGTTTTAAATTTATATTTGGGGAATTATGTTTCTCTTTACTTGTGTTCAGTGGCCTATATAAGTACTATCTCTCTTTTTCGGCTTGCTCCCTTATAAGTTAATATAAAAGACAAAAAAACATGTCTATGTTCCATTTTTTAACCTTACTAAACACAATTTCAAAAGTGGTCTGGACAAGGAAGGTATCTGCAGGGGCGCCGCTAGCAATTTTGGGCCCTATGAAAGAATTTGAGGTTGGGGCCTCTACCGCACCAAACATACAAGTCAACCTAGCTATCCAAATCTTTGTCTGCAATTTAAAGGTGCCCTAGAACCAGTTTTAACAAGATGTAATATAAGTCTATGGTGTCCCCTGAACGTGTCTGTGAAGTTTCAGCTCAAAATACCCCATAGATTTTTTTTATTCATTTTTTTAAATGCCTATTTTGAGCCATAATTATATATGCGCCGATTCAGTGCACAGCCCCTTTAAATCTCGCGCTCCCCTGCCCCCGAGCTCTCTACTGCCTTAACCAGCATAAACAAAGTTCACACAGCTTATATAACCCTCAAAATGGATCTTTACAAAGTGTTCGTCATTCATGCTGCATGTATACGTCGGAACATGTGAGTAAAGTATTTATTTGGATGGTTACATTTGATTCTGAAAGAGTTTGAGGCTGAGCTCCGTGGCTAAAGCTAACATTACACACTGTTGGAGAGATTTATAAAGAATGAAGTTGTGTTTGTGCATTATACAGACAGCAAATGTTTAAAAATGAAAATAGCGACGGCTCTCTTGTCTCCGTGATACAGTAAGAAACGATGGTAACTTTAACCACATTTAACAGTACATTAGCAACATGCTAACAAAACATTTAGAAAGACAATTTAAAAATATCACTAAAAATATCATGATATCATGGATCATGTCAGTTATTATCGCTCCATCTGCCATTTTTCGCTGTTGTCCTTGCTTGCTTACCTACTCTGATGATTCAGCTGTGCACATCCGGATGTTTTGCCCTTGTGTAATGCCTTGAACATGGGCTGGCATATGCAAATATTGGGGTCATACATAATAATGATCCCGACTGTTACGTAACAGTCGGTGTTATGTTGAGATTCACCTGTTTTTCGGAGGTCATTTAAACAAATGAGATTTACATAAGAAGGAGGAAACAATGGTGTTTGAGACTCACTGTATGTCATTTCCATGTACTGAACTCTTATTATTCATCTTTGCCAAGGTAAATTAAATTTTTCATTCGATGGCACCTTTAATAATAACAACCTATTACTTTTGCTATTGCTTTTAACCACTTGGTATCAGTATTTAGTCAGAGACTTCCCATGGCTGTTGCTAGCACTAGCAGATGATTTATTATGCAAATGTAAATGTAAAAGAAAAATACAGTACAG
This sequence comes from Chanodichthys erythropterus, assembly GCF_024489055.1. NCBI lineage: Eukaryota > Metazoa > Chordata > Actinopteri > Cypriniformes > Xenocyprididae > Chanodichthys > Chanodichthys erythropterus. The sequence goes on along the minus strand of NC_090222.1, from coordinate 26,666,592 downwards.
TAATCAAATATTCATATTTATACATTCTTAAAGAAAACCAATTGTTTAGTCAAAAATTCAAGAAGGTCCATATTCTAAAGCTCTAACTTGTACTCGGCCTTAAATAACATAGTTCTTCTAATTGTTAACTATAGCATTTGTTACAATAAGGATGCAATTACAGGTAAGACAATTTTTTCTTTCTTTCTTTTTATAGCATTTGTAATGAAAAATAGCAACACAGACACAAACTATAGCTACATGCCACAGCTGTAATACAAATCTTTAGTGAAAAATCTATTCTAACAGATTATCTATTATAAATTCTACAACTTTTGCCACAAAACCAAAATTTGCCACAATAAATACAATAAAACATGATCAATTCTAGTAAATGTGGCCTTCATGAGTTTAAAAAGCTTGCAGGATGATGTTTTCCCCTCTTTTCATCAGTCCTTTTAGTGGCTGTTTTAGATCATGTTCGACTTTCTCTGTAGATTTTATATCCTCAATAGAATCCAAATTGGTTGCACATTTTATCATCAGCGTCACATAGGAACGGCTCGTGCAAATCTTAACACTTTTGGAGCGCGCTGGTGAACGTGCTTACAGTGATTTGCGTGCCACTCGTGCAAAATTAAACAACTGGGCTTCAGTCACAGTCATATTGCACAGACAATCCGTTCAGTTCGTACAGCTTATAAAAGCTCAAAAAGCGCAATGTGCAATTAATTAATAGTCTGATGATTCTACGTTTTGGTGTGGGCGTTCAGAAGAGAGTACCATACGGCAACATGTGAGAACTGCGCGAGAAGTGCCCACTTCGGGCACTGACTGTTACTACTAATAAAACTGTTCTCTGGGGGCCCCCAAAAGTGCATGGGCCCTTAGAATCGTCCTAAGTCCCCCCCCTTAGTGGGGCCCCTGGGTATCTGCTTAACACTGTGATGCTCCATGGGTTCACAGTTTTCCTAAGAGACAGTGTATACTGAGAATAGTATATTTCAGTATACTGAAGACTGTGTGTGTGTGTGTGTGTGTGTGTGTGTGTGTGTGTGTGTGTGTGTGTGTGTGTGTGTGTGTGTGTGTGTGTGTGTGTGTGTGTGTGTGTGTGTGCTTTTGTTTATATTACATTGTGGGGACCAAATGTCCCCATGATGTAATATAAACCTGAGTTCACCTACATCGTGGGGACCAGCCAGCGGTCCCCACAATGTAAATGGGTTTATAAATCATATAGAATGAGTTTTTGTGAAAAAGTAAAAGTTTGCACAGTTTCCTGTGAGGGTTAGGTTTAGGGGTAGGGGCAGGGTAGGGGGATAGAATGTACAGTTTGTTCAGTGTAAAATGCATTGAAGTCTATGGAAAGTCCCCACAATTCACAAAAACAAACATGTGTGTGTGTGTGTGTGTGTGTGTGTGTGTGTGTGTGTGTGTGTGTATGTGTGTGTGAGAGAGCATGTGCTCATAAAGTCTCAGAAATCTTCACCATGGGAGACTTGTCTGTCCCTTTCCTACAGCGTGCCTAAAGCATCCTCATAAATAAAACCAGATGGCTTCAATATGTCTTGAAATGGAAGGAGAGCTTTGCACTGGCCTTGCAGTGTCACATCAACAGTTCTGAGGGGCAGAGTTTTAATGTTTTATAAGGCAGTTGACTGTTTTTCTCCTTACAGCAGGATGAAGACGACGGAGATCTGTGTGGTCCTGTTTGTCTTGGGCTGTGTGTGTGAACTGTCATTGTCTTTGGACCCCCGAGATCCAAACGTGTGCAGTTTATGGGAAAGGTAAGCATCATCTCCAGTACAGAGCTCTGAAAGACACTGCCAACAGCCGATCTGCTCCACTGCATACTGGCAACCAAAACTGCTGTTGTAGATCATTTTTTGCAAGTCAAACAACAACAACACTGCAAAAATCCAGTTCCCAGTTAATATATGTGTCTTGTTTTCCTAGTAAAACTCAAACTAAAGCATCTAAGTATTGTTAAAACCAGATAAAGTTGCAGAAGTAGCAAAACTGCATAATATATCAAGACCTGCCTCAGACAATATAGTTTAAGAGTTATGAGAATGTCTTTTATGCAGTACGTGTAGGAATATTAGTCAATGTCTTGTTCTATTGTGTTTCTGTGAACTTAGTTTATTTAAACTAGATGTCACTACTCAACCTTTATTGGTAATAATTTCTGCTGCAATAATACTCTTTGGAAAGGTGGTTAGACATTCTGGACATCACAAGAAACTTAGCGATCACACTTGACTTGGGCTCCATTGACTTCCATTCATATGCATGCAAATGCGGGAGACATGGGCAGAAGATTTAAAGCTTTAAAACTTCAAAGCTACAGGTTTGCAGTGTTGCAGGAAAGTCAAGTAAATGGTATATTTTCATATTTCGAATATATTATTATTTGTTATTATTTATTTATAAAAACAAGCCCTAGAGTATGACATAATATCCTGTTCATTGCAGTGTCTGAGGAAATTTTGACTGTGGCTTTATACTGATGCCTGGTGGTTTTCCGATTTCCGATTCGTCAGTCACATTTCTGGGATGTTTGTGCTTTTCTGGAAAATTCACTTTGTTTCAAACTCCTGAAATGAACTCCAACCCTTTGTTTTGGCCTGAAATTATGTCTCACCAGTTCCTTCTTAATTTTTGCTTAAAATGTATCGTATGGAAGCTTATTTCAGCAACTGAATAAAAAAGGTAATTGTGACTTTTTAATCTCGCAATTCTGACTTTTTTCTCCGAATTGCGTGATCTAAACTCCAATTATTATAACTATATTACTATATAACTCCAAGTTATAATGTCAGAATTGTGAGAAATAAACACAATTGTGAGTTATAAAGTCAGAATTGTGAGATATAAACAATTGCGAAAAAAAAAAGTCAGAAATGTGAATTTATATCTCACAATTCTGACTTTATTTCTCGCAATTGCTAGTATATATCTCGCAATTCTGACTATATAACTCGTAATTGTGTGTTTATATATCGCAATTATCTTTTACATTTTTTTTACATTCGGAAACAATCTTAGATAATATCGGGTCCTTAAGTACATAGCAACTTTAATTTTTTTTTTTTAGCACACAATGGTTTCAAAATTCAAAGTAAAATAATGTCAAATTATTTTAAAATGCCTGAGACCCTACATACAGTAGGACAAGCTGTCTGGAGAATGGATGGATGGGAATTTTCAAAATCATTTTAATGGCGAAAAAACTGAACTGAACTTTTGACTGAAACAAGTCAGAAAGTCATTTTTGAGAAAGACCCATTTATGGTGTGGGAGCCTTTTCAAGTAATCTTAACCACAGACCTTATTTTACTCATAAATCAAAAACTGTAATTCTAAAAATCCATTATAAATCCCTGAGGGAACCTATGGCCCAAAAAGAAGCTAATTCTCTTGGTTTTATCACCACAAACTGAACACATGATACCCTTGAGCAAGACACTCTACTACAGACACAATTCCTGCACTTATTATGTCGACTGGTGAGCATGACAAAATCTTTGTTCCTTTTTAGTTTCACCACTTCAGTGAAGGAGTCATATGCTCAGCCTTTCGACTATGTGCGTGAAGAGACCTGCTCTGAACCCTGGAGCGCTAACAAATGCACCCGGCACAGGTGACATACACTGACAAACACACATGCACTCGAGCATTTACTCACAGTTACACTGAGCTGACTTAGACTAAACGCAGCATGAATTCTTTCATCCTACTGAGCTGCAGAGGTTTTCGGTCTTCAGCTTAGGTCATTGGAGGGATTGTTTGGTTTGGCAGTGGAGGCTTAAAATTGCTTCGAATCCAAGTAATTGTGATGCTGGCGTGCACACATGCTCCCTTTGTAATAATGCTGGCATGGATCACTTTCCCTGCCGGTCTTACGGCGGCTCCCAAAGGCCTTTTAAGTTTAATCTGAACTAAGGCAAATAGGAAGGGCACTGAATGTTTAATACATTTCTAAATATTATACATTTATGTTTAGAAGGTGCCAAAAGTTGATCCAAGACAACTACCGAATCTTACAGAAGTCTTACTGAGGGACTTTATATTCCAACTACAGCTGATCTGTGATAATGAAATAATGAATTTTGTGTGGTCTTGCATTTTCCAGTGTTTATAATGGAGGTTATTAAACTCTTTCTCTTATTCACTCTCCAGGATCACCTATAAAACACTTTATAGGCAGGTGGTGAAAATGGACTATCGTAAGAGGTATCACTGCTGCAGTGGCTTCTATGAAAGCAGTAATAAATGTGTTCGTGAGTATTACGTTGACATTTTACCTCTAACTGAATGGTTTTGAACGGTTTGTTTTTGTATTTTTCATCTCTCTGCGTGTTTATTTTTTCCTTTCTGCTCTATGTGTGTGTAGCACGTTGCACTAAGGAGTGTGTCCATGGCCGCTGTGTAGCACCTGATCGCTGCCAGTGTGAGAGCGGCTGGCGTGGAGACGATTGTTCCAGCTGTGAGTTATGCGTCACAATTTCTCTCCTTATTCTGACACACAAAAACAACTAAAAAGTGCAGCATTTAAAGGCATTATCAGTGTGAAAGCTGTTTCAAACAAGTAGGCAACATCTTTGCTTATGCTCAATTCTAAGGCAGCAATCCTATATGCTTTGCAACAAGCTATGTTAAAAAAAAATAATCCAAGAAGGTGAACAGAGGAAGAACAATCTGGATGGATTATGAATAAATGTTTAATTTATCCAATACTGGAAACTCTTTTTTCTTCTTTCTGTAGCACACATGGTCATGCACAGGGTTTCATAAGGAGAGACTTTTCACTAGCCAGTGTTCTGGCTTCATTTTGAACGTGTTGTCATTTGTTAGTGTTGCTGTGCATATTTTTTTGGGCCCCATTTTCTCCCTTTTCTTTTTCCTCTTGTTTTCTTTTCCCTCTCCTCTCTGCATCTGTTCTCAACTTAACTCTACTCCTTTCTTTTCGTTTAGTATGTGTATGCATAATCAAAATGAAAATAAAATAAGAGTTTTGCACAGCTACATTTTCTAGTGCATCTGCAGTTTTTCTCATCTAATTTGGCACATTTCTCTAAAATAACTTTAAGAGATAGTTTACCCAAAAATGAAAATTCTGTCATTAATTACTCATCCTCATGTCCTTCCAAACCCGTAAGACTTTCCTTCATCTTCGGAAAACAAAAGAAGAACTTTATTAGATAACTTACGGTCCCTCCATTGACAACCTACGCAACTACTTTGATGATTCACAAAGTTCATAAGATCGTAAATAAAAGCCTAAATTCAATCTGTTCTTCATATAAAGTGATTGTGTCTCTTAAGAAAATTTGGATTAAACCTCTCACTTCATATGGATTAGTTTTCCAATCTCTTCATGAACTATTTGAAGTGTCAAAGTGGTAGTCACATAGCTGTCTACCCTGACAGCAACATAGTGTTGGCCCAGATCTGGCCCACATCTGGTCTGTGTGTAATCCACATGTACCAGATGTGGGCCGGATCTGTGCCACACTATGTTGCTGTCTGGGTATGGAGGGACAGAAAGCTCTCAGATTTCATCAAAAAGATCTTCATTTGTGTTCTGAAGATAAAGGAAAGTCTTACGGGTTTGGAATGACAAGAGGGTGAGTAATTAATGACAGAATTTCCATTTCGGGATGAACTAACCCTTTACGTTTTAGTAATTTTGTAGTGTCGCACTGACTGTCCAGTACACGACCGTCCTTGTCTATGCCAGTGACAACATTGGGTGTTTACTGTAGTATCTTTGTCTGTAATACTGATTTGATTTGAAAGACTGTGGTTTCAGAGGAGTACAATGCTATATAGGCTCTTGAGTGGAGTTTACATAAGTGAAATGGAAACTCAAGACTCTGGTTCTAGGCAGAAGACCTCTCTCTAATTTTGCCTTGCTCTTTGTTTGGTTGGACTGTGAAACCCCATTATTAGCTCGCTTTGGCAAGAGGAGGCTTGACACTTCCTGAATGCCTGTGTGTTGGGAGCTTTGTGGGAAATTAGAGAGGTTTGAGGTTTTAAATACACATTTCTTTCACTCTGTCCTGAGAGACTAAAGGCCAAACTCTATCAAACTGCTATAAGACTTCTTGCCTGTTTAAAACCATGCAAAAGAGATCATTGATAAAGTAGAATATACATAACATCATAGTAGATACACTAAAAGGCAAAATGAATGCTACACAAAACAAAAACAGCGTTTGGAGTGGAATGTCCATAATGTTCAGCATTTTCGCATTAGAAAGAAATTCACGGTTAACTATTTAAGTAGGATCTTCTGGGAAAGTGCCCTTCAAGACAAGACCGTTAACCCAACAACAACTTTTCCCTATTGGATTAGAGAGGAATTTTCCCACATCTCAAAAAGTCATTCCATTTTTACTGGAAGCATGCTGTTTAATAAAACTGTTCTTATTTGAGTTTTCATCTTCGTACAATATAAACAGACTCACATGAACTAAGAGAATGAAAGTGATCGGCTTCATTTGTTTATAATATTCCATCACAAGTTTGTAATTTCAGATGATGCTGATTTATCCTGAGGGACTTTAGGGCATGGGGGCTTGGGAACAAAAATTTGGACTTGTAGTGTAGCTCAATTAAGTGTCACCATCAAAGAAACTGCTTTGAGCTGAAAAAAAAATTAAGTTCTGACACTTCCTCTTGTCTTTTTAAAGTGGTATGCGTTTGCTTAGAGAACTGGTTGGACGTCAGCTTAGTGTTTGAATCGAGACAGCTGGTGAGCTCCACTTCCTAAAGTGTGATATGTGAAAGTGGGTGTTGGAATCATTCACATCCCCCGTTGTCAGAGTGTCAGACCCCAAGACTCTAAATCTCTGCTCTGAAGTGGAAGGACAGAACAGACATTTCTCAAACTGTCTGCAGAATATATAAAAAGTATAAAGTTTGGGGTCAGTAAGATTTTTATATATATAATATTCAGCAGGGACACATTAAATCGATCAAAAGTTGAAGACATTACAAGATTTCTACTTCAAATAAATGTTCATGAACATCACGGTTTTCATCTGTAATGATAAATGATTCTTGACCATGTTAATAAATGTGATAATGTTTCTTGATATTAGAATGATTTCTAATATATCTACATATATATATATATATATATATATATATATATATATATATATATATATATATATATATATATATATATATATATATATCTTTTTAAATCAAAATAGAAAGAAACCCTGCAATACATTGAAATACAGAAGTTAAGATGTATTGTTGGAGACAAATGAGCTCTGATCCTCACTGATGATCTCTTTAGGTTCCAGAGAAGTGTGTGTGTGTGTGTGTGTGTCTGTGTGTGTGTGTGTGTGTGTGTGTCTGTGTCTGTGATGGATTCCTCTTCTTAACCCGTAAAGGGTACGTGTCATCAGTTTAGGTTGTGTCATGACCGAAATCCAATCCCTGTGTGAGCGCTGGCCTAAGCTCTCTCTGAGGTCCAGCCAAACTCCATCTGTTAAATTTCCCATTTGAAACTCATTCCTTTTGTTGAGCTCCGTACAAACTCTCCAGTCAATCACACTATCAATTTGTTATGCTCTAAATGCCAGGGATGCTTAAGAGAATCTCTAAAGTATATAGAAAGCCTTTAGCACTAATTTCCTCAAATGCCCAAAGAAAATTAGACCAAATTAAGACAATAAGAAAACGAGCTATACAAGAAAACTTTGTTAATGCATTAAAACAGATTTTATAATATGTGTGTTTGCTGATATCCTACATTTGGAATTTGTGTTTGTGTTCAGCATGTGATGCCCAGCATTGGGGTACAGGCTGCAGGCGACTCTGTGAGTGTCAGAACGGGGGAGAGTGTAATGCTCTTACAGGAACCTGTCAGTGCCCAGCCGGATACACTGGTGTAAAATGCCAGGTATGCTCTTTATCGATCTTGATATGGTAACATGTAAATAATGAACTGGTTTTATTCAAGTCAGATCTATTATTGAATACCATATTAAAATGAAAATGGTAGCAACTGCACATTTTCCATTTTTACTGTGTGATTTGGGAGAAGATATTTACAAAAACCTAAAGCTACAACATACATTATAATAAAAGTCAAATCATTTTAATTCAACAATTTTTCTTCCTGCCAGGACCCCTGTCCCACAAAGTCGTTCGGTCAAGGCTGTCTGCAGGAATGCCAGTGTGGAACAGGAGGATTCTGCAATAAAACCACTGGAGAGTGTGTGTGCAGAGATGGATTTACTGGAACTCTGTAAGTACAGGAAGCACTCTAGAATAATAGTGTGCTTTCTTACTGCTCTCTGTATATTATGGAGGGATTTTTAAATGCTAAATTTAGTCACTTAAGCCTATACATTTTTGCAGAGCATTGCATTATATACTGTACATTTGTCTTTTCTGCAATTTCATTTGGGTGTTTTTAGTGGAAAATATAATGCCATGTACAGTCTTAATAATAAGTTGATCACATAACCATTGCCACCAATGGAGCTACGATCAATTTAGGCTTACGATGCATTTAAGAAATGCTGCCCTGCTTAGTGGCCAAAAAAGTGTACAACTGAATTCTTTTTTAAACATTTACTCAATAATGTTCTAATAATTAAATAATGTTAAATAATCTCAATAATATTTTACATTTTTACAATCCTAAAACAATTTTTGAATGGTGTCTCTGTCTCTCAGGTGTGAGAAGCCGTGTATGAGGTCGAATCGCTGTCCTGTACGCTGCCCATGTCAGAATGGAGGCATTTGCCAAGGGAGAGGGGTGTGTTTGTGTCCACCCGGCTGGATGGTGAGAAATCTGTGTCTTGGTTTTGTTTTGTTTCCTATTATTCTTTGTTGGTCATCTGTTTTTCAGCCTCTCTCTCTCTCTGTTTCAGGGTGCAGTGTGTACTGAGCGGTGTCCACCGGGCCGTTTTGGTTCAAACTGTGCTAAAGAATGTTTTTGCCATAACGGAGGTCACTGTGATCCAGAAAAGGGCCAATGTCAGTGTGATGCAGGCTACACTGGAGAAAGGTCTGTATAATGTATTCTCAGATTATACTAGGAGAATCTAATATTCCAGCACAGGTGATAGACAGTTTTATTTCAAATTATGACTAAAGATGAAGCATTTATAGCTTATATAAATTTAAAAAATTCATAGTTTAAACATCAGGGTTGAAAGGATGCTTGAGGCCCATAAGTATCAAGCTGTACTGTAAAGCCACTTTTCCACCATCGGGCTAAACCGTTCTCATTGCTTAAATGATTAGTTCACTCAAAAATGAAATTTCTGTCAATAATTACTCACCCTCATGTCGTTCTAAACCTGTAAGACCTTCATTCATCTTCAGAACACAAATTAAGATATTTTGATGAAGTCCGAGAGGTTTTTTATCCTGAGCCGCTTTTCGGACGTGGAGACGAATTTGTTGAATAAAGTCATTATTTTTGTTTTGTTTTTGCTCACAAAAATATTCTCGTTGCTTCATAACATTAAGGTTGAACCATTGTAGTCACGTTGACTATTTTAATGATGTTTTTACAACTTTTCTGGACACTGAATTTGGGCATTTTGTTGCTTTCAATGGAGGATAAAAAAAGATTTCATCAAAAATATTGTAATTTGTGTTCTGAAGAGAAACGAAGGTCTTACAGGTTTGGAACAACATGAGGGAGAGTAATGAATGATTTTTGGGTCAACTAACCCTTTAACCATTCCAATTCATGCCAATCCAGCCCAGCCAGTACGGATATTGTTTCATTTTCCACTGTGAGGCTGATAACAGAGCTCTTTGGAAACAGAGCTCTTAATACAAATGCTTGGTAAGGCAACAGATTACAGACGATATGAGATGTAAATAGGATGAATGGATGATCAGATATTTCTTTTAATTTTATTATTAACTTCTGTTTACTTCACTCAAATTGCACACTTTCACTAAATACAGAGAAACTGGCAGCCAGGCAACAGACAAGTTACCAATCCTGAGTGGTGATGTCACTACACGCATTCTAGCAGCACGGTTCAGCCAATCTTGCTGAGAATTCCAGGCCGAGAACAGTTTGTAAACGTGCCAAGCTGAACCAAGCTCAAGTGGAAAAATAACCAGAACCACTCCTCACAGTTCTTAGAATCATTCGGACCAAGGGTGGAAAAGCGGCTTAAAGGTGCAATATGTAAGAATTTTGCAGTAAAATATCCAAAAACCACTAGGCCAGTGTTATATATTTTGTTCACTTGAGTACTTAAAATAACCCAAATGTTTGCAACTATTTGTAAATCGTTAGAAAATTGCAATTTTAACCAAGGATCCGGGACGTGCGAGGAGTCGCCTGTCAATTCCGTCATACCCGCGTTACCCTCGGTTTCCGGTTTTATTTTGTTAGAAACCATGGAAACACCAAAGACGCTTTAATATTTACATGTTTTAATAGACAAGGGAACAACTGTTTTGATATATTCATAGACAGAAAAACTAATTATTGTTATATAGCTCAACATGTTTAGTCTTATTGTTTAAATCTAGTTCTCTTGATTTTCCGAGAGTAACATGCTTTACCATGCCTCAGAGAAAAACACTATTTTGTCAAGTAGCTAACAGCATAATCAGATTCAGCTTTATTTTTAGTAACAGTAATACAGAATTTTCTCCATCATACAATATGTTTTAAAATTAATTGCATGTCATTTATCAACACAAGCTATCCAGCATTTAATATGATATTCTAAAATCGATCTAGTTCACTGCAGTGTTCAACAGTGTCTCACAGCAGCCGCAGAGCAAATGCACAGAGTAACGTTATATCATTTTCAACACACTCAAATATATCTAATATGATAAACAGAGCTGAGTTACCTCATACTCATGACTGGAAAAGCAGAGGTGGCACCGGCGTCTGTGGCATAATAAGAGTTCCGCTGCTCACAGTGTGTCCAGCTGCCACAACACTCGGTCCTGCTCTGCTCCATACTACAGTAACGTTAATAATCGCATCCATGAACATGATTTCTGCCCGAGTCATATCCTGATTATTTTCCATCGGCCGTTGAGGTGAAGACCACATGTCCCAAGATTCCGCGCTCAAACTTGGCGTCATCAAGCTATGCCTTTGTTTTGAATAGCCCTCTAGCGACCTCTAGTGCACAGAAAATTTTACATATTGCACCTTTAAAGGGATAGTTCACCCAAAAATGAAAATTTGATGTTTATCTGCTTACCCCCAGTGCATCCAAGATGTAGGTGACTTTTTTTCTTCAGTCGAACGCAAATTATGATTTTTAACTGCAACCGCTGCCCTCTGTCAGTCAAATAATAGCAGTGGATGGGAACTTCAACTATAACAGTAAATAAAACTTGCTTAGACAAATCAAAATTAAAACCTGCGGCTCGTGACGGCACATTAATGTCCTAAGAGACGAAACGATCGGTTTGTGCGAGAAACCGAACATTATTTATATAATTTTTACCTCTAATACACCACTATGTCCAACTTTGTTCAGCTTCCTGTTAGTGAGGTCAAAAAACGCGTTCTGGTGACGGAAGTGATGTCTAGCCCATATACTTCAATGAGCGTGAGACATCACTTCCGTTGTCAGAGCGCGATCAGACCTCACTAACCAGAAGTTGAACGAAGTTGGACATAGTGGTGTATTAGAGGTAAATAATATAATTACTGTTCGGTTTCTCGCACAAACCGATCGTTTCGTGTCTTAGGACATCAATGTGCCGTCACGAGCCGCAGGGTTTAATTTGGATTTGTCTATGGAAGTTTTTTTCGACTCTTATTGTTCAAGTTCCCAATCACTGCTATTATTTGACTGACAGACGGCAGCGGTTGCAGTTAAAAATCATAATTTGCGTTCGACTGAAGAAAAAAAGTCATCTACATCTTGGATGCCCTGGGGGTAAGCAGATAAACATCAAATTTTCATTTTTGGGTGAACTATCCCTTTAAGCGTCCTTGAGTGCAGTTTCTTCTTTTTCTTCAGGGACAAGATTTTACATTTGACATTAATAATAATTTTACATTTGTCAAAATCATTTTACATTAATAAAAATAATATATAATATAAAATAAAAATATTATTACATAATTATCAATAAAATTGTATTATCAAATAAATAATATAAATATCTGTATTTTATCTGCATTTAACAATGCAGGTAATTGTATAAACTTACTGATTGTATTTGGCCATTTAAAATATTTAGTGATGGAACTATGGATTTGTAGCTGTAGAAAAGCTAGATATCCACAATAAAACCTGTGATAGTTATTTGAGCAATGTAGTTATATGGTTTGTTTCCTGTGAAGGTGTAACGAGGAGTGTCCAGTGGGTACGTATGGCGAGGACTGTAAGGGTGTATGTGACTGTGCTAACGGAGCCCGCTGCTATAACATCCACGGCGGGTGTCTTTGTGAGCCGGGGTTTAAGGGTCAGCGCTGTGATCACAGGATGTGTCCTGATGGGACCTACGGCATGCACTGCGAACACCGCTGCCTCTGCAACTCACAAAACACTCTCAGGTGTGCTTGTGCTTCGATGTCCTTACTGATGATCACTAGCTTTGATTTGCCAATGTGAACACAACTACTACTAGAAAACTACATGCATCTTTGTTCTCAGAGCCAATTATAGTGGTAATATTTAATAGTTTTAGTTAACAATAACAAATCTGCTGAGAACAAAGACTCACTATTTGTGTTGACCAATCAGTTTCTATCCATCAACTGATCATTCTATTAACCAAACGCTGTTTGATAACAAAAAATTAGCTTGTCATCATATGTTTTGATTGTGTTGTGGATGTTACAGCTGTCACCCTCTGAAGGGGGAGTGTACCTGTCAGCCTGGGTGGGCGGGGCTGTACTGCAATGAAACCTGTGCTCATGGTTACTATGGTAACGGTTGTCTGGAACCCTGCCTCTGTGTGAACGGAGGAGTGTGTGACACGGTGACCGGCAAGTGCCACTGTGCACCCGGATATACGGTGAGTGGGACAGACATGGTCACAAACAAAATAACTTCTGCAATAACTCACTATACAGGTAACTAATGGCACCTCAGATGTTTGCAGGACACTATAGTTCATTTATGTAAGTGAGGATAGCAAAATAAAGTAAACTGTGACATATCATACCCAAAAATTCTTCATACAGTGGACTACCAATAAAATTGATAAAAATTTGGAACTAAAAATTATTTAGACAATTTGACCTGACCTTGTTTTGCTTAAGTGTTATCTGACATAATTAAGATTTATTTTTTCTGACACAGTTGTCATATCTTGTCATATTTTATTACCATTTTTTTTTAACTATAGTGAATAAACTGTATTAATGAATGAAATGTTCAAGGTGTCTAAATATATTTTGGTTTGACTATACCTATATGTGTGTGTGTGTGTGTGTGTGTGTGTGTGTGTAGGGATTGCACTGCGAGAAGCTCTGTGAGGATGGTTTCTATGGGAAGGGCTGCTCGTCTCCTTGTACCTGTGTAAACTCTAAAGCCTGCTCTCCCATTGATGGAACATGTTTCTGTAAGGAAGGTGAGCTTTGGTACACTACACATTAAAAGAAAGAACGGACTTATTAAATTGTGAATAAAACACTTGGTCAATGAATCTAGAGCGTCAGTGATTCAGTAAACGAGTCAACAATGAATGAAAAGACTAAATGAAGGGAACAATGCTGTGAAATACTGTTTACGAATGCACTCTTGATCTTTATATTATTTATGGTTATATAAGGCTGTAACCATGTCTTGTACATTGGGGGGGCCATGATTTCCTGTTATTGGAACATTATTTTATTAAAAGGAATTAAAAAATTAAAAGATTAAAAAGAATTTAAGGGAATAATGAAAAATAAATAAGAACGGTAAAAGTTCCAGGTATATATAGTTATTAAGTAATCAATTTAAACTATTTGCAAATAATATCATTTTAAAAACATGTTCAGTCTTATTTGTATCTCTAATATGTCAAAAACGCAAAATGTTTTTGTCTCTTCACATTCTGTTATGAATTACATTAATCATATCATATTAATCAAATAATAGCATGTTTTCAAAAGGCAAATTCAAAAGGCAAAATTTCATAAAAATGTTGAGTAGTTTGCATCACTGGATATTACTATTGGTCACTGAATATTTCAATCATAAAACAGTCACCAAATATAAAATGTTTAGCTACTTACTCGCCACGTACAGTTTTACTGCTAAAACGAAAGTGGCACATTGGAATTCACACTCATGTTCTGTGAACAGTAAGCCCCGCCTTCTTTGATTTAATTGACCAGCTCATTCATTCTGACAGTGATGAGCGCTGTTAGACCACTGAGGCAGACCAAAAATTTTACTTTTAAAACATCAAATATATCAAATATTGGGGGGACAATTTGGCCATTTCTCTATTTGGAGACTTGTCCCCCTCAGTGTCTGTGGTGGTTATGGCCCACACACACAGATAGATATATATATATATATATATATATATATATATATATATATATATATATATATATATATATATTATAATTTTTTACCTCTTATACACCACTATGTCCAACTGCCAGAAGGAGTTGAGTGCTTAGCTTTCTAGAGCCTCTTTTTCTCAGCCATGTGGCATGCACTCCTCTCGGCATGGCAGCGTGGGTATTTCGTTCCCCAGTTGCGTTCTAGTTGCGAGTTCCCTTTCGAAAGGGAACGTCTCAGGTTATGACTGTAACCCTGGTTCCCTGAGAACAGGGAACAAGACACTGTTTCTCTTTGCCATGCCTCCATTCTGCCTGCTGTCAGTCCCTTCAGACGATAAGTGGATGATATGTTCTCCAGGTGCCTCTTTTATATTTCCTGGTTACACCTGTTTTTCGTCATAGGCTGTCGCCGGCCAGGATTGTCAAGATTGGACAGATTGTTTCAGACACCGGTCATGTGAGGGCGTTCCCCAGTTGCGTTCTAGGACGCAGTGTCTCGTTCCCTGTTCTCAGGGAACCAGGGTTACAGTCGTAACCTGAGATGTTTTGGAAGGATCATGTGACACTGATTCCTGGAGTAATGGCTGCTGAATATTCAGCTTTGCCATCAATTACATTGTTATATTTTAAAATATTTTAAAACTGAAAATATTTATTATATTAACTTTTCAAATATTTTTCCCTTCTGTAGCCTCTCCTCTTAAGTATTGACTGTCTGATGGGAGAAATGAGAACTACGGACCCCCGCACATGACATGCAAGAAAAAAAATTAAATCGTGCGCACGTTTTAGAAAATCGAGGGAACGAATTAATAAATCGTGTATGTCTGGGGCTCCGTAGAGAACAATGTCACCCCAACCAATTTTTATTTTTATTTTTTTTTATTTTTTTTATGTGTGTGTGTGTTTAGGGTGGAGAGGACTTGACTGTTCCATCGCATGTTCAGAGGACACATGGGGCCCTGGCTGCAACTTCACCTGCCAGTGTGCAAATGGAGCATCCTGCCACCCTGACGATGGTTCTTGCAGGTGCACCGCAGGCTGGAGAGGAGCTTCCTGTGATGAGCCCTGTCCAGTAAGTCAAATATCTGCTTTATCCTACAGTGCACATGTATTTGATTTACAATAACCAGTTCAGAAGATGCAGGCAAGTCACACTTTTTCCACCCATGAACTGAATTTGACATCTGTGTTGTTGTCGGTTCAGCATATCTGTCTCCTAAATCAGCTTCAGTAATTTTTACACCATCAGCATAAGTTATTAACCTGATGGCAAATGCATAACACCCTTATGAGTATATGTTGCATTGCCATCATTTAAATTAAAGTAGTAATTTTGTTAGAGCTGTGTAATCTCACTGGGCAGAGTCAGTTACTTGATCATTCTGAATCAGTATTTCCATTCTGGTTTAAACAGATCGGGACATTCGGCCCAGGCTGTCAGCATAAATGTGACTGTCTGCATGATGAAGGATGTGAGAGTGTTACAGGCCAGTGTCTGTGTTTACCTGGTTGGACAGGTATGGACTTCATTCCCATTTGCAAGGCCTACTGTGTATACGGCCTAATAAATAATACACAAAACTATACAGTATACAGTGATGAAGGTTTAAAGGTGCCCTAGAATTAAAAATTGAGACAAGAGTTCAGTACATGGAAATGACATACAGTGAGTCTCAAACACCATTGTTTCCTCCTTCTTTTATAAATCTCATTTGTTTAAAAGACCTCCGAAGAACAGGCAAATCTCAGCATAACACTGACTGTTACGTAACAGTCTGGATCATTAATATGTACGCCCCCAATATTTGCATATGCCAGCTCATGTTCAAGGCATTAGACAAGGGCAGCCAGTATTAACGTCTGGATCTGTGCACAGCCGAATCATCAGACTTGGTAAGCGAGCAAGAACAATAGCAAAAAATGGCAAATGGAGCAATAATAACTGACATGATCCATGATATCATGATATTTTTAGTGATATTTGTAAATTGTCTTTCTAAATGTTTCGTTAGCATGTTGCTAATGTACTGTTAAATGTGGTTAAAGTTACCATCGTTTCTTACTGTATTCACGGAGACAAGACTGTTGTTTTTTTCATTTTTTAAACACTTGCAGTCTGTATAATTCATAAACACAACTTCATTCTTTATAAATCTCTCCAACAGTGTGTAATGTTAGCTTTAGCCACGGAGCACAGCCTCAAACTCATTCAGAATCAAATGTACACATCCAAATAAATACTATAGTTACACGATTGGGCATGCTGCATGATGAACACTTTGTAAAGATCTATTTTGAGGGTTATGTTAGCTGTGTGAACTTTGTTTATGCACTGTTTAAGGCAAGCGCAAGCTCCGTGGTCGGAGTGCACGAGAATTTAAAGGGGCCGCAGCCTAAATCGGCTCATATTTAATGATGCCCCAAAATAGGCAGTTAAAAAAATTTTGAGCTGAAACTTCACAGACACATTCAGGGGACACCTTAGACTTATATTACATCTTTTAAAAAGACATTCTACGGCACCTTTAAATCAGTAGCAGCTTTTGGTTGATCAAATAATGAGTCAAGCAGGAGGTAAAAATCATGATTGATAATAAAAGGACATGCCAAGCGCATTGCATTATGGGATAGAGTATTGTGTGCTGTATGCCCTATTCAGTATTTATGGAGCCCTGCACGACATGCAGGGGAAAAAATATGTATACATAGCTGTGAATTAACACACATTCCCACAACTTACTAATACGTCAGCATGTTTTAATTCATTCCCTTGTTTTAAGTAAATCGTGCTCATGATATAATAATTTGATTACTCGTTTTACTAAATCATGCGCATGTTGTAATAATTACTTCCCCTGCATTAGTTAAATCAAAACAAGGGAATGAATTAGTTCAAAGTGGCCACAGTTTACTAAAATGAGAGAACAAATTAATAAGTCTTAATTCTTGGCCACGATACACACAGTAAATAGTTTACATACTACAAAAATTAGTAGAAGTAGTATATTGCAGTGTCATTTTATATATTTTTAATGATTCCTCTCTATTGATATCACTCTTAATGAACTGTAGACATTTTTAATTATTATATCATATATTTATATTAACACCCTGTATATTATATTAATAATCATATATATTCATATATATTCATATATCATTTTCTTTTTAGATTTTTCTTTTTAGACCCCTTGTTTTTGTTTTGTTTTTTTGGTGCCAGTGATGCACATGTAAATATAATAATAATAATAATAATGGTAATATTGAAATCTCTACAGTATACAGTACACTAGTCAGAGATTCATAAAAATATATCTGAGACCCCAAACATAAGTAATAAGTGACAGTTTTTATAGAAAATGGTTGAAGTATATTATCAGTCTTGTATATAATCAGTTCTCCAAATTTTAGGAAAAGTGTGAAACTGATGAAACTTGGATTTTTTTCGAAGCACTACACCTCAGACAGCACATAAGAGTTTAAGCAATGATTTATTTTTTCTGCAGGACTGCGGTGTACACAGCAGTGTCCAGAGGGAACTTGGGGCCTTCAGTGCAACCAGACCTGCTCCTGCCTCCACAGCGCCACCTGTCAGGCACATACGGGAACCTGCCTGTGCAAACCGGGGTTCTGGGGAGCTCAGTGTGAACACAGTAAGTGTATACATTCATCCTCATCCCTGTGAGTTAAGGTCACATTAGAGCTGGTTTAGAGAGTGTTCTCAACTTTTCCCTGTAGTGTGTAGTGCTGGTCTATTCGGAGAGAGGTGCAGCCGTCAATGCCCTTCATGTGTACATGCCGTCTCCTGCCATCACATTACAGGCGACTGTATGTGTCAGCCTGGATATACCGGACAACTGTGTGAACAAGGTTAGATATACACATGCACAAACACACACTTACCTAGAGGGATCAGCCATGTAAAAATCTAAATTTTGTCATGATTTACTCAACCACCTCATGTAATATCTAACAAAAAAAAAAATCTAACACAAAAGGAGAATTTCAAAGCAGAAATTTTACATGCAATTCATAGTGACCTTATCTGTCAAGCTCCAAAAAAGGCCAAAAAACACCAAAAAGCACCATAAAAGTTGTCAATTTAATTCATTATTCACTAAAAACAAATAACAGCATAAAGGTTTGAAATTATATGAGGGTGAATAAATAGTTACTGAATTTTCATTTGTGAGTAAACTATCCCTTTAAACCTGCTATATCTTCCATAGCGGCAGACTGTCTTCAGTACAATCCTCTATAAATGCTGTTTTTATCTTATTTCTAGCCTGCCCCATTGGTCGGTATGGAAGCCATTGTAGCAATGTGTGCAGGTGCACCAACAATGCAACATGTCATCACCAGGACGGTTTGTGCATTTGTCCTTCAGGATGGACTGGACCGGACTGCTCTTTATGTGAGTTTCTGGACAACAGACCTTATTTGATTTCACTGGCTATTAGATTTTCAGATCTTATGCATATTGTTTGTTTTCTAAAAGTTTTTCAAAATGAAGGGAAGAAAATAAAATTTTCTCTGTTTCACCTTGGAATTAAGTTGATTGTTTTTACCCCTTTGGCAGATATTTTTATCTAGTTTTAAGCATTTCATTTTATTTCTCAGAAAACTAAACTATCTTATGTCATTTTGCACCTCAAGTAAACATATCTGGATTTAAAAATGTTTAGATATTTGTACTGGAAAACTAAATTACTGAATAAGAAAATGACTTTGTGCAGCATGTTACAGTGATTACATTAAAGCTGAATATTAGAGTTGTTTCTCCTCGAAATGACGGTTTCCAGATTTCCTGGATGTGGTTTCGGAAGAAATACCTCATATTGTGATTCTCTGCTGAAAATACATTTTTATTCCTGGATCAGTCTCTATGATATGTCTCTCGCACTCGACAAACATTTTGCCAAATGTTTGTCTTTGTAGTGTGTCAGACTGGGACGTTCGGCATTAACTGTGCTCAGACCTGCTCGTGTCCCCCAAACCATTCCTGCGACCCTCACACCGGAGACTGTGTATGTGTACCTGGACCAGGCGAGGACTGCAAACCAGGTATTAAAAGCAGCCTAGAATCCATTTGCTTTCAGGAACACAAGTTTATTTGTTTCAGTTATGTTGACATTGTCAGCGCTGTTCAGTGTGTGTAATGTGAACGGTTGTGTGTTTTTCAGAGCATGAGCTGAGTATGATGGTGCCTGTGTCTCCGGTGGAAAGGGACTCATGGGGTGCGATCGCAGGCATTGTGGTGCTGGTGATACTGGTTGTGCTCCTGTTGGCTGTTCTGCTGTTATATCGGCGCAGACAGCAGGACAAACAGAGCAACACACCTGTCGTGTCTTTCTCCTCAACCCGCACCGTCAGTTCAGAGTACACTGTGCCAGGTAGGAGCCACGGGAGTTTCTGATACTTTCAATAGTGCCACATTTATTTGTACACAAATTATACCAAGCCTACAAAGAATTGTTATAGTGAATATCATCTGATATATTTGAAAAGTTTGGGATTTTTTAATGTTTTTGAAAGAAGTCTCTTATGTTCACCAAGGCTGTATTTAATCAAAATACAGTAAAAACAGTAATATTGCAAAAAAATTATAAATTAATTTAAAATATATATTTTTTATTTTAATGTATATATATATATATATATATATATATATATATATATATATATATATATATATATATATATATATATATATATATATATATATATATATATACAGTACAGTCCAAAAGTTTTGTCTGCTCACCAAGGCTACATTTATTAATTAAAAATACAGTAAAAAACAGTAATATTGTGAAATATTATTACAATTTAAAATAACTGTGTACTATTTAAATATATTTGACAAAGTAATTTATTCCTGTGATGGCAAAGCTGAATTTTCAGCATCGTTACTCCAGTCTTCAGTGTCACATGATCCTTCAGAAATCATTCTAATATGCTGATTTGCTGCTCCATAAACATTTATGATTATTTTCAATGTTGAAAACAGTTGTGTACTTTTTTTTCAGGATTCCTTGATGAATAGAAAGTTTAAAAGAACAGCATTTATCTGAAATACAAAGCTTCTGTAGCATTATACACTACCGTTCAAAAGTTTGGGGTCAGTAAGAATTTTAATTTTTTTGAAAAGAAATTAAAGAAATGAATACTTTTATTCAGCAAGGATGCATTAAATCAATCAAAAGTGGCAGTAAAGACATTTATAATGTTACAAAAGATTAGATTTCAGATAAACACTGTTCTTTTGAACTTTCTATTCATCAAATAATCCTGAAAAAAAATATTGTACACAAATATTTTGTACAATTGTACACTAAATGTTTCTTGAGCAGCAGCTCAGCATATAAGAATGATTTCTGAAGGATCATGTGACACTGAAGACTGGAGAAACATTTCTTATTATTATCAATGTTGAAAACAGTTGTGCTTATTAGTATGTTTGTGACAACCATTAAACTTTTTAGTAAAAAAAAACAGCATTTATTTGAAATACAAATCTTACTGTCGCTTTTAATCAATTGAATGCATCCTTGCTGAATAAAAGTATTAATTTCTTTCCAGAAAAAAAACAAACAAAAAAACGTACTGACCCATAACATTTGAACGGCCGTGCATATGTTCAGGTGCTTATTGCCGTTTTCTAAATAGACAATAACTATTTGTTTGTGTCAGCCTCAGCCATAAGCCAATATGTGCTAACAGACATAGATTCTTTAAAAGAGTAAAGCTCTTCCTATTCTATTCTATTCTATTCTATTCTATTCTATTCTATTCTATTCTATTCTATTCTATTCTATTCTATTCTATTCTATTCTATTCTATTCCTCACAGCTTTGCTTTCACTTACATCAGAATAAATATGGTTTATATGTTGTTACAAGCAGGTTAGAAACAGCATATTCAAATATTACGTGATAATTTATTTGACATTTGCATTTTTCTTGTAGATGTTCCACACAGCTATCATCACTATTACTCAAACCCGAGTTATCACACACTGTCTCAGAACAGACCTCCACTGCCACACCTGCCAAACAACCAGGACAGAGCCATCAAGGTAATACTATAGCTATGTTCTGAATAGTATGAATATTGTTAGCTCTGTGACAAATTGTTTTTCATTTGTAAGTCGCTTTGGATATACAACAAGTATACAACACTGTATCCCAGAATGCAGTCTTCTCGACTCGACATTCCATTTGCAATGTGATGAATGAGCCAGAGCTGGTATGAATTTTTTATTTTTTATTTATTTTATTTTTTTACAGAATTTATGGTAGCCCATTTCCGCAAAGAAAAAAAATCATGCTTTTGCAAATGATAATGATGAGATAAAAAGTTGAAATTATGAGATAAAAAGTCAAAATTATGACAAAGGGTTATGTCAAAATTATGACAAATTTATTTAAAGGGTTAGTTCACCCAAAAATTACATTTCTGTCATTAATTACCCTCATGTTGTTCCAAGACCTTCGTTCATCTTTTGAACTCAAAATTAAGATATTTTTGAGGAAATCGGAGAAGTTTCAGAACCACACATAGGCAGCAAGGTCATTGCACCTTTCAAGGTCCAGAAAGGTTGTAAAGACATCCTTAACCCTCTACTGCACACATGTTGATGGCACATGAAAAAAAATATTCCACATCATTTTTTGGTTCATTTGGGAACATTTTATTGATAAAAAATATATATATATATATATATATTTTATTTATTTTTTTTCTGTTGCCTCAGGGCAACGTTGTGCGACAATGGAACAGAGTAAATTATCATCAAAATCAAAACATTTTTTTTTTTTTAAAATTCAAGAAATCAAGTAAAAAAGGAAAAACACTTGAAAGACATTGATATATTGAATTTGATGCATGCATATGGCTGTATCATGTAGTGTGCTATGCAATATAATGTAATTCATGTAATAAGATTTCATTCCGTACAAAACTTCAAAAAGCACTTCTTCTCTGCTGTGACATAGTGGTGTATGTTACAATTTTTGCACATCACTTTGGGTGTTCCTGCACACCCAGGAACCCTGCATCTTCCCTTCTTATAATACATTGTTGCCAATGTGAGGTATTGTCTAAAACCTCCTCGAAAAGTACCCCTTATCGAAAAACTGAATTTCTGAACATGCAAAATAAAAAAAACTTCATAAAACCTGACAAAAGGCTTCTCTACACCTTCATACACACACACATATTTTTTATGTACAGTTCATGTCGTTTGAAATAAGATTACTAAAGCAAAAAAAATTGCCTTCTTGTCACACCATGTGCTTCTGTGACCATGTGTCAGAACAGGACGTCCCACCTTTAAATGGTGCTTGATATTGACCCCAACACCTTACTGGACTGTTCTTTGGTACTTTCTCGACCTTTCTAATTGGTTGTTATCATTTAAAGAAAAATTTACTAAACATAGGGCTTAAGAAAATTTTCCGTTGCCTAAGGGCAACGCTGTGCTGTAGAGGGTTAAAATAGTCCATGTGACTACAGAGATTCAACCTTAATGTTATGAAACAATGAGAATACATTTGTGCGCAAAATAACAACTTTATTTAACAATTTCTTCTCTTCCCTGTCAGTCTACTACGCTGTTCACATTGTAGACACAGTGCAGCGCTTCTGTGTTCTTCATCAGAACGCCGACTCTGTATTGGCCGACGCTGTACACATAAGCAGCATCACGCATACATTTGATGCAGGAGCCTGCCAGTGATGAGTCACCCTTCTGACGTAGAACCGAAAGCTCTGCACTGTGTCTACAATGTGAACAGCGTAGTAGACTGACAGGGAAGAGAAGAAATTGTTGAATAAAGTCGTTACTTTTGTTTTGTTTTTGCACACAACTAGTATTCTCGTCGATTCATAACAATAAGGTTGAATCACTGTAGAACTAACCCTTTAAATGAAGTATATGACAGCTGAATTTTGCACATATAACAGAAATGGCTTTCCTTTATGTCTCATGTTTTGACAGAACACCAACAACCAGCTGTTCTGCAGTCTGAAGAACATGGAGAGGGAGAGGAGAGGTCTGTTTGCGGCTGAGACTAATGCAACTCTTCCTCCAGGCTGGAAACACCAGGAACCACCTAAAGATACAGGTAATGGATACCGGGAAACAATTTCACCGTCTATGCTTGCACTATAGTTTGAGTTTGTTTTGTGCTGTGAGGTTGTCTGAGTAAATTGGATGTGGTCTTATTGTGTTTGCAGGGGCTTTTGGGATTGATCGAAGTTACAGCTATAGTGCTACACTTGGGAAGCACTACAACAAAGGTAAAAGTCACTTTGTATTATTCTTCTATATATATCTTACTTAATTGTGTCTAACACCCTGTTGTAGTTGCAGAGCTGAAAGATTCATGCGTGGCAGTGAGCAGCAGCTCTCTGAACAGCGAGAACCCGTATGCCACCATCAAAGATCTTCCCGGCCTGCCACCGTGTCCTCCAGAGAGCAGCTACATGGAAATGAAGTCTGCCGTGCCTCGTGAAAGATCCTACACTGAAATCAGCCCACCGGTCATGACTTCCTCCACTCTGTCGTGCAGAGGTAGTTTTATTAAAAGAAACTGGATATTACTGATATTATCTGTGCTGAGGGATTTGACGGGATAAAAATTATATATACACGTGTAGAACATAGCTTGGTTTCTCAGATTGTTGTGTCATGTATCACATCTGGTGTTAAATGTTTGTTCACTGTATTTCAGAACATTGTTCCCTTGGCAACGCTGTGGAACAGGAACCTCAGAATCATTATGATCTGCCCATCAACAGCCACATTCCCGGGCATTATGATCTGCCCCCAGTGCGAAGGCCTCCCTCCCCGTCGCCACGGAGACTGCCCCATTGATCTCCTTGAAAATTACTTAAAGACATTGGTTCTTCTCTAAAATCACTGCCAAAGACAGAGTCCGCTTAATGTCTGCTTTACAAGCTGGATAATGAAATACTGCCCACTACAGATGAATGGATGGATGGCACCAAAACTGGGCAACACTGCCATCTACTGGACAACACTAACAACCACCAAATGTTCATGGAGAAAATATCTCCTTTAAAGGCATTTAACCCATTCAACAGTGTTGCCAAGACTTTATCACTCTTTTTCCATCTGACAATATTTTCGGTGGCTAAACTACTGCCATACAAATAGATAAACTTAGAAAGAGATTTTGCTGAATATCATGTGGTGACTTTCTATACAAAGATTTGTGCCCGTCTTATGTGAAAAACTGCAAAAGAACTACACATATGCTCATTTAAAAAGATGTGCAAGACTTTCTAGGAAATATCTGGACATTAATAGGTTAAATGCTAAATATCTTTCTGTTTTAAATGCTATTCATGTTTTATATCTAATCTGGAAATCAGGGTGTACATGACAATATAATTTTTAACAGCTACAGAACAAGCTTTACAGAAGTTTGTCATATACAGCGTTGGGAACATTTGCTATGAATGTCAGTTGAATTCAACCACAAGTACTGTAAATATTGTAAATAAAATCAAAGTTTCAATGCACTACTTGCCACTTATTATTATTATTATCTGTGATACTCCACCCCAAAATGCAAATTCTCGCATTTACACACCCTCATGCTGTCTCAGATGTATGTATATAACTTTCTTTCTTCTGTGGAACACAACAGGAGATTTTTAGAAAAAATAATCCATCTCTTTGAGTCTGTAATGAAAGTGCAGAGGTCCTTCAATTGACGCTTCAAAAAGCACGCAAAATGGACACGGCGATAATCCATACGACCTCAGTTTATGAATAAATATCTTCTGAAGAGAAATTATAGGTGTGTGAGAGAAAAATACCAATATTTTAAACTTTTAAAACTATAAACCATCACTTCCAACCATAAAACTCTAGTCACTTACACAAATTTTCATTTCTGGTGAGTAACCCTTGAACACTTGCTAGAATGACATGTGGTATATAATGGACTAAACATTTAAGCCTTTATCAATGAATATATTCAATAAGGCTTATTAAAATTCTATCCATGTTTAACTTTTATGGTACTAAAAACGAAAGTCAGAAAATGGCTATAGAATGGTTTTATTTGTTTAACTGAAAAAAGGCACAGCTTATAACAAGGCTCTCGGGTATTACAACAATTATGAAATTCCTCACAAAACAGTAAATGATATTTAGAAAGAAAAAAAAAAAAATTCAACAAAACATTCCCTGCATTGCACTGCAGTCTGTTTGAACTTTTTTTTTTAACAAAACCTTCATGAAATTAGCCATCTAACTAAAAAAAAAAATAATTCAAAATAAAGAAAGATTTTTTTTATCTTTTTGTTTGATGATACAAATGTATACTAACAGAAAACTCTAGAATTGGATATCAATAAGTGTTTCTTTGCTTTAGCATATGCCATTACAAACAACTGAAATCCATTATCAGTTTAAAAAAAAAGAAAAAAGAAAAAAAGATATGGCATATTACAATAACGCCAATGCATGTTTAAGCAATAGAAAACCACAAATTTTTAAGTATATGTATATAGAAAAAATAGATATACTATCCCAAAAACTTTTGTTTAGAAACCCAAAGCTTTGCTAAGCAATAAAATAAAAGTTTAATGCCAGCATTTTCCAGTCCTCTTTCTGGAGAGCTGTGAGTGGGCTCGGTTATGTTTCTAATTTCCTATGAAAGCTATTCCAGCTTTTTGAAACCAATTTTTGTTTCAGCTCTTTGATTCTCAGGTCGCCCTAAACGGACTGGATATCTGCGCAGTGAAGTAAAGAACTGCTCAGATTACTGGAGCCTTACAGCTGCCCAGGTGAGGAACTGGATCATCTACTGCAAGAGAGGAGTGACAAGAGCAAATCAACACTCAGTTCCATAGAGAAATACAAATGTTTTAGTGTACATGTAAATTCGAGGTTTCAATAAAACTCAAACATTTCAAATACCACTGTAAAAAAAAAAGGACAGCTAGGAATGACGGTGGTCATTTTGCATAATATTCTGCCTCTAAGGCTGAAAACAAAAATACATCTCTTGAAATGCTGTCTGTTTAAATGCTGCAGTCATTTAGTGCTCAGTACTTTAAACACGACATCATTCTCTGGTAACATTATACACCAGATGTCTTTCTCTGCAAGTAAACTTCAAAAGTTTTCCTTCTAAAACATTCAATCAGCTTTTGTTTAAAATGTTGACAACGTCTTGGCAAATGCAAACTGCAAAGGAGATTTACTTTGGATTAGTTTTACAGTTGCTTCAAGTCTTTCAGAAACATCCTATAATACTTATTACACAAGACACAACATACTGCAGTCTAGTCAGAGCCTGTAAACGCACTGCCAAAAGACACAAAGTACCTATTCAATTGTATCAAGGTACATCCAGAGCATCTGTATTTTATATCCTGGAGTCTCACTGTAACAAAACTGCATAGAATTTCTGACTGCCCTTTCCCTTTTTTAGGTGCACATAATTTTGACCATCTGACTGCGAGAGGTAGCATGAAAATACCATAAAACATACCGACAAATAACTTCTGGGACAAAGTAAAAATGATCCCTCGTTTCCCGTCTTAGATGAACTGACACCTCACTGTATGTTTACTTGTCCTTGAATGTGAGCTAAAGAACCAGCCTGTAGTACAGATACAGTCCAGTTTTGCCACATGATTGAGAGGGTTTATTGACTGTGCGTGTTGCGTTCTGACAGCATTCCCGTGGAGAGCTCATGGTGTGAGTGTGAAGTGCTCTGTTCGCCTCTCTCCCTGAGTACAGTACGATTATTCTGAATCTGAAGCTGCTGCTAGGCCACCATGCAAATATATTAGAGTAACACACTGTACATAATAATAATCGCAAACTACAGCCTACAAGCTGCCAGCATATGAAGCCTTATGCCATACAAATGCCAAAAATCTATCCCGCAGATTATGAAATACAAAACAAAAAAGACTGAAGTACAAAATATATAATGTAATAAGACATGTGATCCAAAAAGAAACCAGTTGTGGGATGAATTCCTACTGGTTTGTGTTAAAGGACAGATGATCAGTGCTGTCTACAGCTTGTCTACATAATGGAGCAGTTGTCAAGCTTGGGTCCAGCCTGAGAGAGAGAGAGAGAGAGAGAGAGAAGGAAATTAATGTAAATTTAATAAGACAAATTTCTTATACTTATGTTTTACATCAATATTAAATGAAAGTAACAAAGAAATATAACAGATTAAAAATTGTTTTTTTTTGCAACTTTGATTTTTCTGATTTTTTTGTTAATCTTTTTAGTTAAAAAGTTAGATAAAAAATAATAAAATAACTTGGTTTTCATATTTTTGTTAATGCTTTTAGTCTTAGTTACCTACCTTGCAAAATTATAGATTAAATAATTTTAGAAATCTAACAAAATAACTGATTTGCTTGTTGATCAAAAATTCAGATGTTTTTATCTTAATGTCATAAAAAATCTAATTGATTAAAATGTTTTTGGTATTAAAAAAAAAAAAACTAACTTTAAATAGAATTAAGAGAACTAACAACACATTTGTTACATTGATTTATTTAATTAATTTTTAATTAATTTTTTTAATGATTTTAGACTTAAAGTTAGATTAAAAATGATGAAAATTGTTAAAAAATATATTATATTATTTTTTAGATTTAGATTTATTTAAAATCTATCTTTAAGACTAAAAGCGTTAAAAACATTAAAAATCCCCCCAAAATTTTGGACTTTATTTACAATTTTTTACAACTGTTTTTTTTTTTTTTTTAACACAAAAATATCTAAAAACTTTCATATAAAATAATTAAAAAAATATATATATATATACTGTTGCAACTGAAGAAAAAAAAAAACACACAAACCTGTCTGGGTTTGTCATTGCTCACAATGAAGTGTGAGGGTGACACAAAAGCTTCGGGCAGCCCCCCTCCACTGCAGAACGAACGAGAGGCACTCGACACTCCAGAGCTGGCCGTCACGCAGCCGCTGTTTCTATCTGACGGCTGCCCGCATGAGCCACAGACCACCGTACGGCTTCGGAGATTGTACTCACTATCCCCGCATGTACTATGGGCGGCCTGCAGGGGGAGATATTGAGTGGGGAACAACAGAAGCAAATGAGACAGAGAAGGTACTGGATCTTATTATAGATGAAGTCTGGCTGTTCTCAGTTCATTTTAGTGCTATGATTCACTGCAGGAAGGCTACAGCTACACCCAAACAACACATTAACAAAACATACACTTTAAACATTCGATTTCAGTCGGGCTAAGGCAAAAATCTTGTTAAAGCTTTAATCTGACTTTGTGAAGTCAGACTAATAGACTTCGGTTATGTGACTGCAGCTCAAATTCGTCCAATATGTATTCATGTCAGTTGAGATACAAAGTGTTGTGCACTTGCATTGTCCTAAGAACTCATGTTTTCATTTTAACCTTGCAAAACTAAAATTATGCAAACAAAGATAATGAGATTACTGCATTAACTGAGATGTGCTAGTAACTATGTACCATCTCATCATCTTCCTCATCCTGGAATAGAGTGCGTGTGACCTTCCTCATGGCCATTTCCTGAAAAAATGAGAAAAGAAGAGGGAAGTGAATTAGTCACTTAGCGACCTTGAATCAAATAAAACATTCAAAAAGCTGGTTGGTTTGTTTAACATCATCCCACCTCCCCACTGGCGCTGATGAGGGTGGTCTGGAACAGATCTCCACTGCCCCATGAGTTTTGAGTCTTCCACACCAGGTCAGAAGGAGGGTTGTGGGTTCCTCCAGCTCCTGCAGCCCAAATCTGACAGCAGAGAGACACTGAAGTGAGTCAGGAATTTAAAAGAAAGGTAAAGGTGACCATTACGTTGTAAATCGATACATACTGTGACAGTCTGTCCCGCCTTTAGGTTAAATTTTGGTGGGAACTTGTAGATGATGGGAGTGCCGGAACCAATCTGCCTCTTCACCTGCCAGTGACCCAGACTTTGATCCTGGGTGGAGGAAGAAGATCATTTAATAAAAAGTAAATAATACTTAATTCCTCTTTATTGGTCGCCAAAGTTCCTTCTCACCTGGTCAGACTTGTTACAGAGCCGTACATATTTGCCCTCCATGTCAACTTCATCCACAGTCACGCGGCCACTAGCAGAGGCCTGCTGGGAGACGCGTGTGCGAGTGACAGTTCCACCGACTACGCTGGATGCGTCGCTGTCATTATCATTCAAACGCCGTTTTTTAGCGCTTCCGGAAGAGGTGCGACTGGTGCTGCTTTGGACCACACGTGTATGAGAGCCAGAACCAGAACCAGAGGAGCGGGTGGTCACAGTCACCCCACGGACAGGAGGGGGACTCGGGGAGAGACGCAGCCTAAACAGAAAGAGCGGGATTGGGTTGTGAGTTATTGCATGAGGCTGATACATCACAAGTCCTATTATAATAAGTATAATTTTCTTAATTTGAGGGCTGTACTCAGCAAATATTGATGTAGGCAAATACTTTAAAGGTGCCGTAGAACACGTTTTCAAAAGACGTAATATAAGTCTAAGGTGTCCCCTGAATGTGTCTGTCAAGTTTCAGCTCAAAATACCCCATAGATTTTTTTTTATTCATTTTTTTTATCTGCCTATTCTGGGGCATCATTAAATATGCGCCGATTCAGGCTGCGGCCCCTTTAAATTCTCGTGCTCTCCGCACCCGAGCTTGTGACTGCCTTAAACAGCATAAACAAAGTTCACACAGCGAATATAACTCTCAAAATGGATCTTTACAAAGTGTTCGTCATGCAGCATGTCTAATCGCGTAAGTACAGTATTTATTTGGATGTTTACATTTGATTCTGAATGAGTTTGAGGCTATTTTATCTAATTTTATTAAATATTAAAAACATTAGCAAAACGTTTGAAAAAAAAAAAAAAAAATCAATCCAGCAAAAATCTAATTAATCATAAATATAATAAATAAATATGACATATTATTTAATTAAATTATGTACAATATTTACTCTGCAAATAGTCATATGCAATCAATTAGATTAATTAATCAAAATATAATTTTATTAATATTAATAATTTCTTAAAGTTTAAATGGTTTTATTAAATTTATCTAAATAAAATCAAACCTGCAAAAAAGTGATCATTTAAATAAATTATAAAATATGAAGAAAAAATAATCAGAATATAATGAAATGTAAAATGTTATTAAAATTTAAAGTGATTGACAGCTCTATTATTTACTAGTAGCACCTTTAAAAAAAAAGGCTTTCTGCATGTGTGTTGTTTGCAATATCCCATCTCTCACCTCTCCTCCTCGCCCTCCAGAAGTTTCCGGTAGGCGCTGATCTCCATGTCGAGTGCAAGTTTAATGTCCAGCAGCTCCTGGTACTCATCCAACTGTTGCTGCATGCGATGTCTCATTTCGGCCATCTCTTTCTCCTTCTCCTCCAGACGACGGCGCATGATGTCCCTCTCTCTGGATAGAGACTCCTCCAGCTCACGAATCTTCGCCTCACGAGCAGCCAACTAATGAACAGAGCACAAGCGCGCAATTTAAATAATGTGAATGAATGAAATTTAAAATGTACATATCCTGTACAAGTAGATTTGCATTTCCTGAAAGAAACAACACTGCTTGCAATGCAGCAAAAAATTGTGTGAATATTTTAGGTTATTTAGGTTATTATTTGATCTGTTTAGTAGTCTTTTTGCAGTGGGACTACATGCTATGTAAATGAACGTCTAGTTACGTGTGCAGATCAAAATATTTAATTGAAATAGCTTCCCCTCCCTCTTGCAACAACATCACTTCCATATTAACTGGCATGAGGGCAGGACAACCTGTCCCTCACATGAGATCATTGCAATAGCAAACCATGACAATCCAACGATCCAATCAGTTTGTAATGGACAAAATATAGTCCTGCCTTACTTTTTTTCTTTTATGAAAAGTCATTTCACTCGGATATACATCACAATAGGAAAGAAAAGACTATTGCAACTTCGATTTCATGTTGACATTAAAATTTATGTGTGCATGTGTGTACCTGTTTCTGCAGTTGAGAGAGCTGAGATGTCACACCCTCTATCCTCATACGTGTCTGCTGCAGTTCCTCATGGGCGGCTCCCACCAAATGACTGTTCCTTTCAGCCGACTGACGAGCATTCTCCAGCTACACGTTTAACACAGGATGACATTTAGCTGACAGACATGCTGTATGTCTTTATACACAAGAATATTTCAACAAATATGACTGGCAACAGATCAGTCAGCAAATATGTATGCAGGGCGGGCCAGTTCAGTGGTTTAACAAGATGCCCCCGGGTACATCCAGAGAAGTAGATCCTCATAGTCATTTGTAAATCCGCCACATTTGGCGGTTCTCTCTTTGATTTTTCTATTACCTTGGAGTTATAGGTTTTCTCAATTTCGTCCTTGTAGATGCGAAGCTGCTCTTCGTGTTGTCTACGAAGTTCAGTCAAAGCCTCAGACAGTTTACTCTCAAAGTCCTGCTGCCGGCCGCTGTCGATTTCCACAACACGTGACTCATACCTCCGCTTAGACTCACGGAGCTCCTGTAGAAAAACATCAGGTTAGAGTACAGAAAGTAAATATGTTAGCATCAAGCACTGAATTCTGAGATGACATGAGTAAAAATGTGCAGGAGACAGCGTAATTATTTTCAAAGGAGAACTTAGTGCAAGTAGATTTGTTCATGAGACCTCAGAGTAGATGTTCTTCTGGAATTCCAGCTCCTCTTTCAGGGTCTGGATTCGGTTCTCAGCATCCACACGTCTTAGCATTTCATCCTGTAGCTGCTTCTTAGCATCGCTCAGACTGCCCTCCAACTGCAAGACAAATATTCACTTTACAAATTTCTATATCAATTCAAAGTAAAAAGCATTGTACTATGTAAAATACTAATTGAAAAACTGTTAGCATGTTTGTCTTGTTTTCCTAACCAACATATAATGCAGCAGGTCTTTTGACTCCTTTGAAAATATTCAAAGACCCTCCTAATCTAAGTTGATATGGACTTCTATTGTACTAAAAACAAAAATTAAATAGAATTAAAAATATGTTCAGTTAATGATGCATATCTTTATTTATTTTTTATTGATCCCCCATTTATTGGCCCCCCAGAAGTTCGCAGAGGCCCCCTTTTGTGCCCCGGTCACCTGGTTGAGACCCACTGATCTAAACAAGATGCATTTACTTTAAATAAGGAAAATACTTAATCAGAATTAAATTAATTTATTTTCTCAAAACAATTTTTGTTTTGTGTATAAAGGAAAATCTACCATGATTTAGTGAGAATTATGCTTAAAACATATACACTTAAATACAATCATTTAAATCGAGATGTATTTTCAGAGAACAATTCCTAACCCTTGTGCGGTCTTTTGGGTCTTCTGACTTCAAACGACGTTTGCTCAAATAAAATTTTTTTTAAAAAAAGTTCTCTTTGTCCAAATAGTTAGTGTAAAAAAAAAAAAAAAAAATTACGCTCCTGGTCTTCGGGGTCTCTGGAGACCCCAGGCAACAAAATATAATTTAATTTTGTAACAATATAATATATTTTACAATATAATTATATGTTTATTAATGTTTTTTCCTCAACATTTGTGCAGTTTTTGGAGGATTCGTGATATCTTTTAAATTTATATAAATAAATTAAAAAATATTTTTTAAATAGGTTATGCATGCATAAACAGCTTTTTATGTAAAATTCATTTTATAAAAGGCCCAGATTTCATGTGGATAACATGGATGATTTGACATGGTTTAGTGTAAGATTTTTGCCCATCTTTTGAAAAATGCAGTTTTAAAAGTAAAAAAAACTATCACTTTTGCCAGTAGGTGGCTGCAGAGCTCCACTATTTGCTATGTGCTATTTGAATGTCTGAAAGACGTCTTTTCACAAGTATTTTCAGTTGGATTCATATCTAAATGTTATAAAATCACAATTATAACAATAAAAATTACTTTGTGATGATTTTGCCCTGTACAAAAAATGCTAAACTTTGACAAAGTAACTTGCTTTGTTCTTAAAAAATTATGTTTTCCATTTATTTATATTTATTTATTTTAAACAATTGTTTTATTTATTTATGCCTATATATGTGAACACAATTATGTTTTATTTACTAGAAAAAAATAAAAATAATAAAGATTAATTTAAGTAATATGTCTGTTTTTAATGTGATTTTTCCTTCCAAATATTAAAAATATATTGGTGAAATTAGAACTTGAAATCAAATTCCCTTAAGCAAGCAAGTAGTTATTATAAATGCTTTAAAAACATCTTTCAGTGCACATTTTACATCAATAACCCTGTAGCAACCTGGAATAAATGTACAGTGCTCAAGCACCAAAACACCACCCAAACCCTTAGAATATGCAGCTTTTATGTAGTCATCACCTTGGCCAGCTGGGCTTTCAGGTCTCTGACTTCAACCTCCAGTGATCTCTTCTCCCCCAGTGCTGTGGAGAGAGATGCGTCCTTGGAGTTCAGCAGAGCTTCCAGATCCTTCAGCCTGGCCAGAGCCGATTCCAGATCCGCCTCTTTCTTACCATTCCTACATTCACAAAAATACAAAGACAGCATTAAAGCATTTTTTCATGTGGACACACAGAAGAACATAATTACCTCAAAAAGGATTCTGTACAGTTAGATTATTATATGCATTCATGCATGTTGCGGGTTGAGTAGAAAGTTTCTTATTTCAGAAAATTGGAAACAACTACACTAGTGTGGCACCATGGCCCAAGTAAAGCACCTCAGGAGAGGATTGGATCTTGTCGGCTGTCAGAATGGATCTAAAACTGTAAAATATGAATGTGATTTATATCTATAAACTGAATATGTATGCCAAGTTGCAAGGCTGAATAACCAGCTCAGGGCAAATGAACATCAGACTGCCACTTTTGCCTTGGATTTTGTACCAAAAGCAAGGACACTTTAAAATCTGTAAATAATAACCTTAAAAACCCTCTCTCTGAATCAGAGCAGGAGCTGGGACTCCAACAGTGAATTTAAACCATGTGTGCACGATTGCAGGGTGGTTCATTTTGAAATTTCAGAAAAGAACCACACAAACCTTAATAAAAAGCAGAATGGTAAACACTTCAATAAATAAAAGATGACTGGTAATTTTATTAGCGTATGAACTGAACTAAGACAAAGTGAGGTTTAGGTTTGCAGTTTTAAAAACAAAAGGATAAGGCCAGAAAATTCTCTCTCTCAAAACAAGTGTTTAGGTTTAGAGAGCTTCTCTGCGCATTCTCAGATCAGATTTCACAAGGCCTATAAAATAGCTGTTCCAAATTTAGTCATGTGATTGATGACTAAACAAGGCTTGAAACAATTAAACTCTACCACACTTCAGTCCCTAAAGCACCTTTCCCAGGCACACAACTCTTTCAAAACTCCGCTTTGTACACTCATACTACAACTAGACTAAAACTCAACCTACTAAAGCTACTAGAGTTTGTATTCTGTTCTCTTCGACTCTATGGAGCATTCCATCGGGCCTCCTTCCTGAGAGACGTTATTCAAACAACTTCCCATTCACAACAACAGAAGTTTTGTTAGGTCACATTCTCTACTTTACAGCCACACATTTTCAATAAATGGTTCATGAGCCTGGGAACATGAAAAAAAACTTTGAATGTATGAGAGTTAACTGACAAGACTGAGATAAAAGCCTCTCGAGGCCTAATCTGCATCTCTACTTAATAATTATTCAATAATGAACATGATCACAGCAGGCTACTATCAATTATGTAAAGAAAATGTGTGCATGAGTATGTGAAAGCAACATACTTGTAAAATAAAAGCTCAATGAATGATTTTTTAAAAACCAACTACTTAAACTCTAGTTACACCACTGATATTTATGCAAAAACATGGAAGAGAAGATTTATGTAAAAGAGGTTTTGAAGAGAGGCTTTTGAGGTCACATTCATCACTATTTTTGAGGAATACTGAAACTGAAACAGAAACTCTACAGAAATCTAAACAACCTTTGTTCCTCACCGGGATATGGTGTTTATGTGGAAAAATTAGCCTAAAACTTGTAATGGACACAGAGAGAGGAAAGAATGTACTTCTGGAGTGACTGTAAATGCCTGTATGCAGTAGGTGGGTTACAGTAAAGGTGTGCAAGCAGTGGGTGGGCATATCTATGCCAAGCCAAGGGTATAAACAGACATCCAGAAACATAATCTCTTCTGTGTAGGATATTTGGCAATTAAAAACCAGCCCGTTCTTGTCAGCACTCCAAATGTGCCGTTTTGTTCTATGCTTATTCTGGTTACACAATATCAAGCATACTGTTTAAAAAAAACAACTGCATTCACAGTGGAGCAGGACACTGTGGTGTAATGTTTTAAATAATGTTTGTTATTTGTTCTATTATCTTCTATATTTATTGAATTTTTTTTCCTGCCACTGTATTTGCTTTCTGTTTTAGTTCCTAACACCTCCAGGATCTGTCCACAGGAAGCCAAACCAACCAGAGGCTTTTAAAAGTAGACAATAGAAGAACACGTGTTAATGTCACCTCAGTGCGAGGTCAAGTTGTCCTTGTCGACTGGACCAACCTGGCCAAAGTTTACACGGCAAATGGTCAGATTTGAATAAATTCAGTTTTGAGTGATGGCAGCTAAAGTAAAACAACTACAAAATAAAGTGTATTATAGCTAATATGCTGAGAAAAATACCATAAAACTACGGTATTTGGAGTCCTTATTAAACAGATCAGTTCAAGAAAACCATCAATTCCAGTAAGCTTTCATTAAATGTGTGTATTTTGTGTGCTGGGTTGTATGTGTGTGTGAGACAAAAGGGAAAAGGGTTTGGCTTGGCATCTTGGAAACAGTGGAAACATTTCAGGCACAATAAGAGCCAGTTGAGGGAGAAAGAGGAGGAGAGGAATGTACCAGCCCCTGTATGAATCACAGCTATCCTTGTCCTCTTTTGTGACGAAAAAGAAACCCACAAAAAGCCCTCTAAATGTTTGCTGTAGTGTTGCCATGGCAAAATGGCGTAGAAATATAGCACATGTGGCCATCTCTGAGAAGACGTTGACCACGAACAGGGTTTCCCCAACACAAAAAACCCTCACTGGATTCAAAACCTTCCATTTTTGAAAGATTAAACTCAAAAGCAGATTCAAATTTTCCACAGAATATGAATGAATAAAACTGATAGCAATTCATTATAGTGTACTTGTGAGTTCAAAACCACGTAACTTTAGCAGTGGACTTGGACGCACACAAACACCCGCAATGAAAAAAGTAATATCACCTGACAAAAAGTCTTTGAGTCTACGAGTGCATTTTCTAAATTTTGGTCATTGCTGTGCCTCTTTAACCCTATATTTACTTCAAAAACTACAGCTTGACACATCTCACAAAAAGCACCATATAATAGACAGCAGTCACCTGCAACAGCTGGAGGTTTTGAGTGGAAAAATGACCGTAGGCGTTGTTCAAAGCATTTGTAAAACCATAAAAGCACATAGTAAAACCGCAGTATGACACAACACTTCATCAGTATGATAAAGGGCTGGAGCTTGTCAAATCAAACTCCCTTTTTTTAGCTCAAGCAAAAACATTTACTACAATCTACTGTATATTTGTTAAATTCAATATATTTACACAGAATACCTGCAATGTTTAGGTATGGAAATCCAAAGCATCTTCAGTCAAGTGTTTATGGTTTTATAACTGGACAAAGTTTAAGCCT
Source organism: Chanodichthys erythropterus (assembly GCF_024489055.1). Lineage (NCBI taxonomy): Eukaryota > Metazoa > Chordata > Actinopteri > Cypriniformes > Xenocyprididae > Chanodichthys > Chanodichthys erythropterus. Next base: position 26,629,375 of record NC_090222.1, on the reverse strand, counting down.
GTATGTCTGTGCAAGTATAACATCAAGGAATTTTAACGTCTCTTATTAAAGGTAATTTGCTTCCTAACAAAAAAAGCTGCATATTCTAACTTTTTCAAGGCCAACAATAAAGTTTACTGGGTTGAAATACAGAATAAAAACAAATTACTGTAATAACTTCTTATCATCAAAGCCCAAGCTCTGCCTCTTCAATACACCGATTCACTGCTTTTGACGTAAATGTGACTTCAACTTTCCATTTTATGGGTCAAGTGCACATGTGAGTCAATCTCAAAACGTTTCAAACAGGGGTTCCCCATTTTCCCACTGTACTATGAATAAACATTTCCTTTTTAATTGTGGAGGCGATTCTGACTCACTGTCGTCGGCTGCAGGTCTGCCATGAAGTCTCCATGGAGACAGAATGAAACAGAAGGAAAAACGAATGGTCAGGAGGAAAAAGATGGTGACAGGGTTGTAAAATATGCTCTTAAATCTAAACATAGGCTAAAAATAGACCTCCAAGTAGACCATTCCAGAACCAGCATTGGTCCACTATAATGGTTTGAAATTTGAGAATAACGTCAAAATCTCTTAAAGACATGAATCTTTGCTTATACCAGCTGGGAAAGACTCGACTAAGTATGACATACTATAGGCATTAATCTTTACTACATTTGTTTGTTTTTTCTTTTTTTCGAACTGAAGGATGAGTCTAAGTCTAAGTTTTCCTCTAACATGTTATTTTATTACCGGTTATTTGATATATGCAAGTAACAGATCTGTTAAAGGACTTTCTGTTCCAGATGATTAGATATGATTTGAATTTTAAATTCAAATCATATCTAAAACATCTAAGGGTGAGGAGGTTGATCCAGATACCCAGAGGCTTGTTAGTCTAGTCTATATGTGCAAATCTAATAATATATCTGTAGTAATCTAAATGCATGCTCATTTCATTAACATTACAATAAAAATTTACATCTAGATAAATAAGCATGTCTACATTTTCAGCACTTGTTTGTACAATTTACAACACCCCTCACTGCAAACAATCATTTTCAAAACAGTATTTTATCTAGTTTGTCTGTAAAATATTGAAATGTTATTAAAACTAAATGTAAATGTAAAAAAAAAAAAAATGTATCATGTTTTAAGGATATCTACATCTCCAATGATATATAAATATAATTTATATTTAATCCTTTCATTCAAATGTTACTTTTTATATAAATAAAACAATTAAACAAACAGACAAAAAGATTGAAAATTACATCTTGCAGTGAAGGCAACAGACAAGGTAATGGTATATAGTCTCAGGAATATGATTATGAAAAGTTATGATTCTTCTAAATCCTAATGGTGGTTGTGAAGGGTGTGGTCCTACAATCAGACGAGATCCTGTAACTGGAACTGAAGCTGAGGACCCAACACAAAGAGAACATTATACCAGCTCTCTGATTCATTAGCACATGACGGATGCTAAAAGCAATTCCCTCAGAGTGAAGCAGCATTACATAAATTATCTGTTCCTAGTCTGGCACAAATTATCACAATCTTTAATGTCAATTCAAATAGAAACAGCCTTGTCTAGGGAATCTTCAGGAATTCTGCGAAGGGACAATAATGGAGGCCTGAATTGCAGCGCAGCTAGGCCTCCGTTCTCATTTTTGCATGGACAAAAACGCAAGGTCTCGAGAACCGATTTTGAGCGCCACGTTTTCAGAACGCCATGTCAATGTGCGAGATTTGCTACAGAAGATGCAAGACGTGAGCAGAACGGTTTTGCACGTCCGTTTAGTGCGTTTACATATAAAAAAAAAAAAAAGTAAAAGTAGCGCATTGTAATGGAAAAACGCATTCTGTGTGAACGGCCCTTTATATTGGAGTTGGGGTCACACATAAATGCCTACTTCTATTCTACCTGTGCAATATGCATAAATACGCGTTTTGTTTCATACTCTGCAATAGGGATAGGTTTAGGCCCTGCCAGCGTGGCAGTTCTGCGTTTAGGAGCCGATGATGACTCACTCTCTCCCTTACGCCCGTGGCTCATACACGCCACCAGAACAGCACCAATTACAGTAACCCTCTCTCCTCCCTCTCTTCATACAAGCCCATTCTAACATAATCTGCATCAGAGGGTCTCCAGCCTTACAATCTAAACAGTATTCCACTGATTTTTCCATGGAATAAACATAACGAGATTCCACTGTCATCTCCGGTTCTCCATATATAACGTTTGCCTGTTTGCAGCTGCCTTTGGTTAAGAATGGGATGGAGATTGTGTGTATTTGTGTGTGTGTTGTACTACTCTGCCAGTGTTCCCCATTATGATGATTTGGCAAAAGGCAAACACCAGCTCAGGCTATGAGTCACATGGCACTGCCACGTGACAATTCCTTCTTTCAGAACCACAGGCATTTACTGTTTTTACTGTCAATTTACTGTTAAAAAGGGACAGGTCAGGTAATTTCAGTAACACTACAGAGTTTGTTTGTAAAGTATGTCAAACATAATCCTTAAATGTGGAATCTAAGTAAGTATAAGTAAGTAGTATTTGACTTCTAAAAACCAAGTAATATTAAAAAAAAATAAAATGACTTGTATTAAGCTTATAAGACTGAAGCCAATCATGCGAGTATGCGTGTACATAATTTTACTTTTTTAATTAAAAGTACAATTCATTTCTTTAAGCGTATTTTTTTTTTTTTAACGAAGGAAACAAATTTCTGAGTGTATTTTTAACATATCCACATTCATACTGTTAAGAATAATCACAAACGTGTATATGGCTTGTTTACAATTGAACGCTAAAGTAAATTTGTCTTTCAGTAATAGTTTGGTGTCTTAACAGAACTACACTGCATTGCTTTACATGGAAGCATCTCCGCACACAAGCTCACTCTGAACTCTCAACAAATCACTAGCAAATGAAAAACATGTTTGATCTTTAGTTTAGAGTCTGTAGATGGTGATTACATAACTGACCGAATGAGTCAGTCAGTCCAAAGCCTTTCCAGATCCAACCACAACCAAATGAGGCACCACTGCATGTGCTTTTGGGATGCGTGTATGCACGCATTTTACATTTTAAGAACAAAAAAATTGCAATTTGGAGTTGAAAATGCCATCAAAAGTGTGTGCGTGTCCACCCAAATATGTATGCGTGTCTAAACGAGTATGGAAAATACATTTTATATGCCCATTATTTTAAAATGATTTATAATTTATGACTTCAAACACACATACAGTACACACACACTTCAGAGTAAAAGCAGCTCTTTAGATGGTTAAAAATCTTTTTTCATGATTATCATCACAACTAAATCTACTCGAACTAATTTAGAAGCTTCAAAATCTCTTCAAAAATCTGGATGTTTTCTTTATTCGGTCACCTCTTTGAAAGGATTTAAATACCCAGTAACAAGCCCGGACAGTGCCTGAGAAAACAATGGCTGAAATAATTTTAAAAAAATATCTTGGATCACTCATCACACAATTGTGTTATTTATTACTGTCATGACATCAAACAAGATAAAGGATATTTTTCAGAATGTGCATATGTAATGTTCTAGATTAAAGAAAGAAAAAAAATCTAGGAGAGAGATCCAGATCCAGACTTAGAATCATTTCTCATAAATTAATGTAATTATAAACAAACACACAGCAGGAGGAAAACGAGCTGTGCTAATTGTCATGACAATGGAAAGCCACATGTCACGGCTTCACTGGAAGCAAGAGGCAAGTTGCAAAACTAGATCGCTTCCAGCATAATCAACAAAGCTGTGTACAATGCAAGCATGCTTGCTTCAGATTCCCAATTGACATTTAACACACATTTGGCAAACACTGTTATCCAAAGCAACTTATTGTGTATTTGCCAAGTATATGTGTTCCCTGGGAATCAAACCCATAAGCTTTTTAAATTTATTTTTAGTCCTTGCAAAAAATGTTTTAAAATTCTGCATTATTTAGAAATAGCTTCTTATGAGAGAGCTCTCTTAAAGAGACTATTTTGACTATTAAATTGTCCTAATTTTTACTTTAACTTTAAAAGTAATTTTAAATATTACTGCAAAATTTACACATTACTTATTTCATTTAATAACCTTACAAGTCTTTTATTCGCTACTGAAAAAGTGTAAGTTGATCATTGTCCAGACCATTACTAGAAAGGAACTACTTTAATGGAATATTCCTAATCTAAATCATTTGTGGACCACAGCATTATATTCCAATTAAAAATGTTCATGTTTTTTTTACCAGTATAACATTCACAAATAGTGAATGTTTGAAGGCTTTACATGGCAGAGAAAGGAAAACAGATGTCCAATAGGTATGTAAAAAAACAACAACATGAAACAGATGTGGTTAAAATATCCTCACTGCATCATTCCCCTATTAACTGTAACAAGAGACAGTAAGGACAGTCGATCTTCAGTGAGGTCAGGATAGCAGAGAAAACAGAACTTTCCTACAGCGGTGATCACATCACAAAAAAGAAAGGACCAGAGGGAAAGACAGAGAAAAAGAAGCCTGCTCCTCTAAGAATGAAAGAGATATTCACTGAGAAAGAAGAGAAGGCTATCTATTCAAATGCATTTGGTGTGCTGAACATACAAGCTATTCGATCTATCCTGGGCCATCTGAACACACAGGTGCCTGCTGAAGTTGATATACTGCAGAGATCTTAGAATGTTAAAATGAAGGAAGGCTAAAAAATTGCTTAATATAGGAAAATCCCATTTTATTCCTTTCTAGGCAGGACAGCCCTGAACTAAACAACGAAACACTGTAATGTCTGTAAGATCAAGCATTATCCTCATTGTCAACTGTCACCTGAAGTATAACACTCAAAAGTACACTCATTAGGTATAATTTTCATGGTACACACTATAAAACTCATAATGACATAAACACAGAGGGATCGTCTATTTTTAAAATGATGTGTGACTTGTGCAGGAAGCTTCTTAGAAGCATTTGATAACTGTTCATTGCCATGTGTTTACTCTGATAATGGAAAAGCCAGAGGGAATGATGGGAAAATATTTCACATTAGCAACTGAAAATAATTTGCATAAACTTGACAGACTGACAAGATGCAACAACACTAGTAAAGTAACCTTAACGGTTGTAATTACCATATTCATTAACCATGGTAATTGCATGATACTACATGTGTACTGTATATGTGGCACTTTTTAGTTTGAGCATTAAATAATTTAAATGACCATTGGTTATAATTATGATTTCAAAGGCAGAAAGTTCATAGACAGGTAAAACCCCAAGCACAAACAATGTTTGAGATCTGTTGTTGACAGGGTGGAGTGCATTTGTTGGATATCCATAACCAGACTAATAATATATGCACCAGGTAAGCCAGTCAATGGAAAACCTACAGAGGGGTGAGGGAGGGGCAGGAAATGTCTCACTGAAGATTTTTTTTTCATGTTTGAAAGCTGCCAAAGGTCTTTTCATTTGCCCTTTAAGCAACAGCTTAAAAGAATGCATACCATAAAACCAGTGAGCATTAAACTGATAAAGCGGTTCATGAATTCTTCATTGCTTAACAATAATATGAATATGATTTAATAAAAAGGAGCATTTACAGAATGCATATGAGGGCCTGGGATCAAAGATAGATGTCTAAAATAACAATGATTTAAATGTAAAGGTGTTTCTTTATATGACACTTTAATATCCTAGTGGTTGATTTTTTTTAAAACATGTTACATTTTTATTAATATTTTCAAATATTAATATTTTAAAAATTCATATAAAATGTGTTGAAAACTTTTTACTATATATTTTTTTTTAAATAGAGGATACATAACACACTAGAAATTAAAATGAGCTATTTTGCTATTTTTCCCAAAAAATTTTTTTGAAATGTCATGTAAATCACAAAATACTGTTAACACATTATTTGAAATGAATGACATTTGTTGGTTTAGGGAAAAATTCTCCTCTCAAGCATGTATGTACACTGTTGGGCATTGTTAACACTAATTAAATAAACTATGTGAAAAGTGAGTTTTAAGAGACTACATGGCCAAAAAAAACTTTTAAAACTTAAGAAACGCCCATACATAAATTGAAAGGGTGTCCCTTTTCAACGCCTCACACTATGGAAGTAAAAGTGATAAGGAGAGAAAATACTTTCAATCTCACTTATCTCAGAGAAAAAGTACATGAGTTGATGACTAGTTAATTTTTTACAGTGATAAAACTGATAAAGACTCTCAAGTTCAATACTCTAATCTTTTTTTAAGAACACACTTCCTTTTCTCCAGAATCTGGAATAATGGAGTGACTAAGAGTAAGATAATAAATATGTCCCGATTACCGCCCACACTCGAGCCTGAAAAAAAAAAAATCATTGTATGAATGGGGGCTCAGGACATACCTGAAAATGCATGCAGAGTCAGATAATGTGCAACTAAAAAGCAGGTTAGAGTTAGTATTTTGAATCATTTAGACAAATACTGACTCAGAGTTCCTATTCTGGACCGTAACCAAGTACAGTTTCATTGTATTGCCTAAATGAACACTGAGGGGATTTACAGCATTTTAAATGAAAGGTAAGTGATGACATGCTTCTCTTTTAGCATGAATTGAAAGATGCATTTCATCTGCTCAGTTTCCAGCTGTAGTCTTTCCACATTTCAGTCATTGACTCCTACACTGCAGCTGTCAACAGAGTTCAGACAGCAAAACACACATAGAATACAGTCTTCTGTCTGATAATGCCCACAGAAGCCAAATGCTGCAACAGCAGCCACAAGCACATGTACTTTTACAGCATGTGCGCACACACAGCTAGCTGTGATCTGTACCTGCTGCATGACCCGGCATGACTCCCCAATCAAGAAATTGTCTGACCCTTAAGTTTTCTAAACGATAACTGATGTCAAAGTACAGGAGTAATCATATAACAAGCACCCTTAAAACAACTCTGGGAAGAGTGTGATGGAGAATCCACTGCTAAAACAACAAGAACATTTTTAAATATTGTCAATTTAAAACTTGTAGTTAATTTAAAATGTAACTTTGCAAAGCTTATCTCATTGGCTTATTTATAGAAATATTTATTTAATATATTTCATTTAATTTAATATATTTAATACATTTCATTTCATTTAAAATATTACATTAGATGTTCTTTGTGGAACTCCTCCTGTGGCAATAGAGCTATATAATCCCATTCATTTTCCAACTGGAATCTTTATGGAGAGTTCTAAGTTGCTTCATTAAGAAAATATCTGCTAAGCACATAAGTATAATGCAAATGTATCAAACTCACTGGAATAAAATTTAAATACTGGAATAAAACTTTATTTTTGAGGTGAGGGGTTAAAGTGAGAGTAAACAGTGCTTCCCTCACAGTTACTTAAAGCTCATGAGTCACCACTCAGTCCAGTCAGAACCTCTCACACACCCTGGCAAGGCCGCATGGTTGCTGTGGAAACCAAACACTTCCAAACAGCTCAGCACCCAATGAGTGTACACGTCCATCTGCATTCACAGAGTGATATATGCTTACAGGAAATCATGAGGGCTACTGGAACCCTGAGACTCTCTGAAATAAGATCATCACCTTCTGCCGACTTCCCCACAAACCTTATGAAATGAATGAATATGACTCACAAAGCCTTTCTCTAAACCCTTAACTTGTTACGCATCATTAGTGAAAGAACATCATTGGCTTCGATGTCTATCTGTCTTTAAACCACACCCTTAATGGGTCTAAACATGCCTCTTGCCTAAGCCCGGGCACTGACTAAAGTCTACTACCATAGAGACAGCAAGATAAACAATAGATTATCATACTAACAATCACTGGATGACAAATACATTGCTTCTAAATAAACTATAAGGATGTATATATACTCTATCAGTGGTAATGAACAGTTTGAAATGGTTTCTCTCTGGAGTTCAGATATCTTTAAAGTACATTGGACAATTCAAGTGCAAAGGATAAATGAGGATGCATGATAAGTTACTAGATTTTATGATGGGTAGTTACTTCTTAGTTTTATACAGAGGATCTTTTCTCTGACATAATGTGATTAGTTATTGCCAAATTGTGTTTGAATGAATGAATAAAACCTACAACATCTTACATTTAATATTGAAGATTTGCACATTGCATGCTGAAAACTATAAATGCAATTAGAGATGCATAATATATTGGTAGGCTACCATATTGGTTATTAGCCAATATTCAAGATTTTTTTTAATCTACTGGTATCAACTAATACTGTATGTTTAATGTTCATACTTCATGTTTTTACAGGGCAGACATGGCCTAGTGGTTGGAGTCAGACTGGTAACCTGAAGGTTTCAAGTTCGATTCTCAATATCAACAGGAAATAAGTGAGGTGCCCTTGAGCAAGGCACCTAACCCCCAATCACTCCCAGAGCGCCACAGCAAAATGGCTGACCACTAATCCAGGTGTGTGTGTCCATGGTGTGCAGTGTGTGTATTCACTTCTCTGCTCCTAATGTGTGTGCACTAACTTGAATGGGTTAAATGCAGAGGACAAATTCCGAGTATGGGATTTCACACTTGGCTTTCACGTGTCACTTAAAGATTACTTTTACCATAATCTAACAGTCAAGTTAATCTTCAAAAAACACTTTAAATGTAATCTTCAGCAAATATAAAAATGATAATTTTATCCAAAATGTAATTAAAAAAACAATAATAATCACAATTTAATAATTTTCATACTCTACATTATGTTATGATACCTAAATTCACTTGTAGCATTTAAAATTATTGATTTTATGATTTTTTTTTGTTGATTTTGTTTTATTTCATTAAACAAAATTTTTAATATAATAAGCTATTTATCTGTTATCAGGCATAGCATTAAAATTATTAGTCTTATCATGCAACCCTAATTCCAACCATTATTCTGTAGACATGTGATGTCCTACTGAAGGGAGGATTCCAAAAACATATACTGTATATATCTGCTGGCTTATTGATTAAACATATACAGTGCAAAGATGTTATCTACCTTCTTTAATCACTGAAAAACTTTAAAGTATTTCCACAGAAGGCACAGGAAAGATGAAAATGTGAATTCCAGAAACCGTCACACTAAACCTGTTGTAAAGGGCGTGGTGGCCAATCCAACAGCCAAACTCAACACACCCACATTCACACCTCACATACCTGAGCAGACATGACACCATCATTCAAAATGTAGTACTTTTTTTTTAAAGCTGCAGTCCACGATTTTTGGCCCTCTAGCAGTTAATAAACAGAACTGCACGTGTCTTGCAGAAGAACATTGTAGCCGGAACTACTTTTCTCTGTGTATGTCTATGGCGAGTCACGCAGTTACTGTGATACTCTGCGGCGAGTCCTACCAGTCCGGTCTGATATAGTCAGAATATAAACACTTATTATAAGTGTACCATAATGATTCAGGGTAAGACAAAAACAAGGTTTGGAAAATGGATTCATGTTGTACATTCTCATTATATAATTTTTGTAAATTTTGAACACAAAAAAAGTTGCGGACTGCAGCTTTAAGGAAATTAATACTTCTGTTAAGCAAGGATACATTAAGTGTGACAGTAAAAACATTTATAATGTTACAAAATATTTCCATTTCAAAAAATGCTGTTCTTTTTATCTTTCTATTCACTAAATAATCCTAAAAAAATGCATCACAGTTCCCACAATAATATTAAGCGGCACAACTGTATTTAACATAATACTTTAATACTAATAAATGTTTCTTGAGCGCCAAATCAGCATATAAGAATCATGTGACACTGAAGACTGCATACTCAAAATTCAGCTTTGCCATAACAGACATTACATTTTAAAATATATTAAAACAGAGAACAGCTATTTTAAATTGCAATAATATTTCACAGTATTTCTGTTTTTTTTTAAGTATTTTTGATCAAATAAAAATAAAATAAAAGACTTACTTGAGTCATTGTGTACAAAACAGCATAATACTGTTGATTTGTTTTCTCTTCGATTACATTATTATAATTTAATTCAATTTCAATTTAATTTAATTTTAAAATGCATAAAACACAGCTTTAGTGACAGGAGCAATAAGCAGATGTTCAGTGGAGAAATTTGCCGTCATGGTTCAGCTAAATTTAGCTGAGGACTAGGCTGAGAGCCCAGGGGTCGGCACCGCTCTGCTCGTTTAAACTTATCTCCTGGATGTGTGAAAGAAATTTCTAGAGAAAAACAGGGCAAGCCCTCATATTAGCAAGTGTCAGCAGCTCTTTGGTGTCACAGTCTTATGGACTGTAAGCCGCACTGTTCAGAAACTAAACCTGATGGAACTGCTGTAGATTCCTGGGTGGAATGAGTCATGGTAATTGCTACTGCTATAACTCCAAACTCACTGGAATAACACTGGTTTCCAGGATTAAATGACTTGCTCACTCAAAAATTAAGGGTGCTTAAAAAAGTGCAAATGAAAGATGGATTTTGGATGGATGAACCATAATCTGCACACATACCTGGCCTTCAGCTCCTTGTAGTCCTCACGCACCTTGCTGAGCTCCAATTGCAGTCGGGCTCGTTCTTTGGCCACCGAGTCCAGAGTCTTCCTGGCATCCGCCAGCTCGGCCTCGTACGCTGCTTTCATGCCGCTCAGCTCCCGGCTGATCTCCGTCTCCGACTCGGTGATGCGCATACGCAGACCTGCGTTCTCCATCTCCAGAGAGCGCACCTTATCGATGTAGACCGCCAGACGGTCGTTCAGGTTGCACAGGTCATCTTTCTCCTGCAGCCGAGTGATGCGGGTGGGGGACAGGACAGTGGTCGCCCCTCCGCGGCTGCTTCGTTTCTGACCTGGAGTCTCCATTGCTGACTGAAACTACTACTGTTAGCTTGAAACTGTACAGAAAGTAGAATAGAATACAATAGGATAGGATAGAATAGAAAGAGGAGAGACATATTTCAGAGGTGATACGTTCAGACATCTCTTACAGTCACAGTATGACAGTTTGAAACTGATGAAATTTATTTATAGAAATAAAAAAAATAAAAAAATTAATTATTAACTCCATCCCTCTCATGTTCCCTCCCTCCCTATCCACAATCTTTCTCCCTCACTTTGTGTCTTACACTTTCCGCCACGCCCAACCTCTGATCACATCCAAGTATGTTTAGCACAAACTTCCCAGAAATAAACTCAAATCTCAACCACATCCCCCTCTGAATAGACTAATCTGGTTTAGATCTAAACCTCAAATGGGTTTAGATTGCATTCACTGCCAACTTATTTTGGACAAACTATCCAGACACACTCTTTTACACAGTTTAAAGATGACTTGCACAGATACAAATGTCAAAGTCCCATTCATTTGAGCTCTGATCAAATGTTTGTTTTGGACTGTGGAGGTAATTCCAAACATTACAATGTGCTTAGACAGCATATGTGACACTCCCCCTCAAGACAACTACTACTTTTACTGTTCAATGTTAATAAAAAAGGCTATGAAAATATACAAATAAAAAATATACATGGGTCCATTCACAATCTGCAGAACAGCTAGTCAAAATGCCTGAAACACTGACCTGGTAAAGCTGAGAGAGAGTTTGGGTTAGTGAAGTCTCCTACGGCTGCTGTGTCCCGTTGAAACTCTGCAGAGAGAGTGTCTATACCGACTCGTGCTCCTGGCAGAAACTCACGCCTCTTTAGGGAGGAGAGAGGTGGAGGAGGAGGAGAAGAGCAAGTGAGGGAAAGGAGGGCGGAGCTAACGTTAGTAAAATCTGACTCAGTAAGAACGCACAAGGGAATAGAGCTAGGCTATTTCACATTGTCACACAATCATCTCGGCTTATCTTTTTTATTATATATGTAACTTATATAATCTGTAACTTGTGAGATAAGCAGTGTGACCATCAATCAACACTTGAAAATGACTAATCCACATCAAAATAAAAATAAATGAAATACAAAACAGCAGAATAGAACAGCAGAATAGAATAAAACAATGTTTTCATCTTAAAGGTGCAGCAGATGATCTGGGAAATGCTAAGGTTAGTCTGCTCCGTCCCTCCCTGCAAATCACCGTCCAAAGCTTTTTACAGTCTATGGTCCAAAGCCACGCCTCCTCCAAAACACTGAAGGCACGCGCACACACACAGCTGCTCTCTACAAAGCGTCACAAGAGACGGCGTTAAACTACCTCATGTCTCAAAGCTCGTTACATTACAATAAAAATGAACGTAAACAACTTGAAGAGTTACCTGACTGCTGCAGATTCGTTTCGGTGTTGATACGGTTGACATGGAAACGCATTCCGAGTACGAGGATGTGAACAGCTCCGGTTAGAACGCCACGTGGTTGCCATCGCTTAATTACGGTAGTTATGGTGTGAACTCGGCATAAACTCGTTGTTTTGATTCGGTAGGAACTGTAAAAGGTGGCTCCTGGTTGTTTGCGGTGCTCCATGACTGACGTATTGTGTAAACTTTGCATAGCGTGAAACGCGCTGATGACGTATGACGTCTGCGCGAACAGGGTGCGCGAGGGTATGCAAAAACATACGTTGACAGGCAGGTAGGACATCGTATTATTTCATTCGGACCTAATATAAAGAGTTGATGAAAATTTAAGGGTCCTACGCCTTCCACAGATGATATATATTTATATATAAAAAAGCTACATTTGTACCATTTAATAATAATTTCTATCAAGATATGAGGAGGCTTTCAACCAGTATAACAAGAATGTTTTTGTAGAGAATCACCCATTGCACCTTTAAATAAAAAAAATAATTAATTCAAATTAATTTAAAATAAGTTTATAAAAATCAAATCAACATTTCCATAATTAAAGCTAGTCCGAAGAGAGCTCTCCGAAGAGCTACTTATCCAAGAGCCAAAGAAAAACATTCCTCATTCTTCCTAGAAATCCAGAATACATCCACTTGTTGTTGCATGAAGCTTTAAAGGGGAAGGTCACAGAAAACAGCCTGCCTGGTATTTATTTCGGAGGGGTGGACAAACGAAAAATAAATTATCCAATCGGGCGTCTTAGTAAAAGGAGTGAAAGTGGATGAGATGAATTCCTTTTTTGGGAAGGAAGGCTGTGCTTCGATTCACTTAACTGCTAACTAGTCACCTCCCATCAACTCTCTGGTTCATATTCAGTTCAGGATCAAACCTGCACATCAGTGTCATTTTTGTACACTAAAATTAAAACTTTTTTTGTTCATTTAAATAAATCTGAAATATAAATATTAGATAAGAAACTTAAACCAAAAACTTTAACAAAAATGAGAAATGTTGCCTTGGCAACTATTTTTTTAAGTTAAACTTTTAAAAAAAACTTAAAAGTTTTAAAGTTAAAGTCTTAAAATGGCTAAAAGTAAAACTGAAAGAAGTATAAATTATAGCTAATATAGAAATATAAAAAAAAAAATGACAAAAACAAAATTACTATAATGTAAAATTAGAATGAAAAATGGAAAAATATAAATAAAAGATCATATTTAAGAAAAAAAGTAAAATAATAGCCATATTTATTTGAATCACTATGTGCACAAAAATGCTTCTGGAAACGGCCATAAGGAGATGGAGAAAGCCATGAAAAAAGAAAGCAGACACCCTTGGCACAGAAGCTTCGGCAGATCAGTGGAAAAGTCCCTGTAATTCTCCAGGATGCCCCGGTCTGTTCTGTACTTTCTTTTCTCCTAGACTCTCTTTCTCTGCCATCTTCATTACATCATCGCACACAACCACCGCATTCCAATATAACAATGATATTCCCCAGGGTACATGTCTCTCCACCCTGAGTGCCATCTCAAAAATCAAGGCTGAACTGATGAGAGATCAGTCATGATGAGTAGGCCCAAATGAAATCTTATTTTGTTTCATTTTCTGCACTGACTTTGAGGGGAAAACCTGCAGATTTTGTGGAATTCTGTTGAGTTTCGCCAGAGCAGGTTAGATGGGGGTCTAAACTTCTGTAAGAACATGACTCGGGAGGCCAAAGGGTGGAGAATTGGGACACATTCAGCAAATTCCAAGACATGACAGGTTCCAACCACAATGTTTTCACAACATTAAATTCATGCACACGTAGGTCAAACTACACTGCAATTATATAGCCTTTACTTATTTGTCAGTTTACATTTAAATGTTTTCAAGGATATTGTGATTAGTAGTGTAACCATTAATTCATAATATTATATAACACACAAAACGTTTTTAACTGTAGTCCAAACAGCTAATTCAGGACTAAAGATGAGAATTCCCTGAAATCAAGTAGGATATATTTAAGTAAAATTATATGTTATTAAAACTGTTGAGTCATGCATTGAGAATGAACATACAAATCGTTCTATTCATAAACACCCCACAAATGCAGTTGCTATGGATTAGTATAACCAAAAAGATGAAATGATTGAGCAAAGACTCAGACAGGGAAATAGTGACTCACAGTTGCCGAATCCCAAGATCAGGAAACGTTTGCAGGCGTTCAAGGATCCGCCATACCCTCCTACTACTAGCATAGCAATACAGATGGAGTGTACAATGCCCTCTAGTGGCCATTCAATTGAAAGGCAGATTTCAAACTCGGACAGAAATTTACCATGGGCACCAAGTACAAAAAGACAGAAGTTAACGGGATAGCCCCCCCCCCCCTCTCTCTCTCAAAAAATAAATTAATTAATTAATAAAAAAAATAAAAAAATAAAAAAATATATATATATATAAATATATAAATATATAATATATATAATTATAAAAATAAATAAATATATATATATATATATATATATATATATATATATATATATATATATATATATATATATATAGAGAGAGAGAGAGAGAGAGAGAGAGAGAGAGAGAGAGAGAGAGAGAGAGAGAGAGAGATAAATAACAGTGGAAGTCAATGGGGCCTATGGTTCTTCAAACTATCTTTTTTTTAATTTTTTTTTTTTTATGTATTCAGCCAAAGAAAGAAATTCATACTTGTTTGGAACAACCTGAGGGGGTGAGTAATTGATGACAGAATTTAAATTTTTGGGTGACGTAACCCTTTATTACTGTTGTCCCTCACAAAAAACCAAGATGTTGCAACTATATTTGTAGTCAACTTTATTCAAGGTGTAAGAAAAAAAAAAAAAAACATTTTAATTAATTTTGGTTTTATATTTTTATATTATAAAAAAACCCCAAAATAATACATTTTATTTATTTATTTATTTATTTATTTTGAATCATAAATACAAAAATATTGATTAAAAGATCAAAATAAAAAATTAATAAAATAAATAAATTAACAATTATGTCATCTAAAGCAATGGTTCTCAACCAGGGGCCAACAAGGGGGCCACATCAAACTTCCAAGCCTCAAAATGAGTAAAATAAGACAAAACAACTATTAAGCTAAAACATCTAAAAATAAGATATTTAATATTTTAATTCTTTATTATTATTTTTTATTGTTATTGAATATCCAGGATTCTTGCAGCCTTGATAAAGCTTTTAGTGTGAAGTCTCAAAACGTCATGTGCATTTTAATAATGAACATAATTGTTTTCAAGTTTTGCCAAGCTTCAAAATATTTTAGTTAGGTATAAATTGTGAGCAATTTTTTTTTTTTTTTGGATGCGCACATCAGCTGAGCCCGCAAGTCTGCGAGCTACGCAGAGGAATTTACCTGGCAGTCAAAGCGGTATTACGTCACGAAAGTGCGGACTCAGAGGGTTTAGCTGCTCTAGTGACCTCTGCTGACGACGAACAGTCTCACTCATCTAAATTTTTTCTTCAGGTTGGTCATAACTTTCAGTTACATAAAAAGGTAAATTGGTATCATTTGGACTGGGAAAGTAAACCCTTGGTTAACTGTTGGTCAAATTAGTTCTTCTTAAGACGCAGTCTTAATATAGTGTAGTCTGGGTCTGAGAGGTTTATGCAGCTGGCCCCAGCTTCAGGTTTGTCTTAATGCTCATCTGTATGAAGTGTCTCCAGGTGGTGGCAGCATTAACACAGAGTTTATATCTTTGGACAATGACATTTAAAGGTGCCCTTGATTCAAAAATTGAATTTACCTTGGCATAGTTAAATAGCAAGAGTTCAGTACATGGAAAAGACATACAGTGAGTCTCAAACTCCATTGTTTCCTCCTTCTTATATAAATCTAATTTGTTTAAAAGACCTCTGAAGAACAGGCGAATCTCAACATAACACCGACTGTTATGTAACATTCTGGGTGTACGCCCCCAATATTTGCATATGCCAGCTCATGTTCCCAACATTATGAAAGGCATTAGACAAGGGCAGCCAGTAACGTCTGGAGCTGCACACAGCCGAATCATCAGACTAGGTAAGCAAGCAAGAACAACAGCGAAAAATGGCAGATAGAGCAATAATAAATTACTTAATCCATGATAGCATGATATTTTTACTGATATTTGTAAATTGTCTTTCTAAATGTTTTGTTAGCATGTTGCTAATGTACTGTTAAATGAGGTTAAAGTTACCAACGTTTCTTACTGTATTCACGGAGACAAGAGCCGTCGCTATTTTCCTTTTTTAAACACTTGCAGTCTGTATAATGCATAAACACAACTTCATTCTTTATAAATCTCTCCAACAGTGTAGAATTAGCCGTTAGCCACGGAGGACAGCCTCAAATTCACTCAGAATAAAACTTTAAAATCCAAATAAATACTTTACTCACATAATTCGAAGCATGCATGCAGCATACATGACGAACATCTTGTAAAGATCCATTTGAGGGTTATATTAGCTGTGTGAATTTTGTAAATGCACTGTAATATAGTCGACAGCTGGTGTGGCAGGAAGCACACGATTTAAGGGGGCGGCGCCGAGTGTAAATCAGTGCATTGTTAATGATGCCCCAAAATAGGCAGTTTAAAAAATTAATTTAAAAAAATCTATGGGGTATTTTGAGCTGAAACTTCACAGACACATTCAGGAGACACCTTAGACTTATATTACATCTTGTGAAAGAACGTTCTTGAGCACCTTTAATTGTTTTGAATGAAACTCTTTTCACTCAAACACAATCACAAAAAGAAAATGTTTAGAAAGAAATGTAACAAGAACAACATAATAAAATTACAGGACAGTTAGGCCTCTGTCACGATGATATATGCTAATGAACATTTATCAAGTACAAATCAAGCCTTATAATTACAAGTGTAGTGCATCAGCTGACAGAGGCAGGCCACCTGCTCATGTAGAGTTCATTGCTCTTTAATAATTACTTTCATTCAACACATCCACTACTGTTCAGTGTTTCCAACTTGTTTTATAATGGTGTTAATTATGATTGTGAGGTAGTTTGAAAAGTGTCTGAAACTCCAAAAAAAATGTAGAGAATGATGGGTGTTCAAACTGAAAAGTCGCTGTGTGTTTAACCTTGGTTATTTTAGACTTATGTTAAAATAGAATCAGAACATATGAAGTAAAACTTCTTTATTGCTCTTTAAAATGGCCAAGGTTGAATAATGAACTATAGCCACTTCATCCATCATTGATGAGAGCAGGTTGTTTCCATACAGATGCAACATGCGAGTAACAAGGTTTGATAAATAAAGGGTGTTAGGGAGGAAAGGCCTTGCGTCGTGCTTTATTTGGAATAAGAACACAAATGGTTCGCACTGCCTTGAGCATTCAAGGATATACAAATATACAGGCATGACCACACACTGTCTATTAACAGCCAGAACAGAGCTTTTCCGGTGCTACCAGACTGATGTATCTGCGACATTGCATGTGAAGCTGAGGATAATTCCCTGTGGGTGTGTTTGATGAGAAAAACGGTATGTGAATTTGACAAATATTGTATAATTTGACACTTAGT
The DNA here is from genome assembly GCF_024489055.1 of Chanodichthys erythropterus. Classification (NCBI taxonomy): domain Eukaryota; kingdom Metazoa; phylum Chordata; class Actinopteri; order Cypriniformes; family Xenocyprididae; genus Chanodichthys; species Chanodichthys erythropterus. Next base: position 26,611,550 of record NC_090222.1, on the reverse strand, counting down.
TCATCCATTGTGATCAGTATCTCTAAATCCAACTGTGTTCAGACAGTCTTAAACGATCTAAAAGTGGGCATGGGCTTGATATGGATGAACAGAAGTTTAATTGTCAGGAATGTTGGATTTTAGTCAACATGTGAGGTTTTAATCACTGGCTCTGTTCTTGTGTAGACCGGCCTTTCAAGTTCTAATTATGGTTGCTTTTGAGCTCACATAACCGGAAAATGTACAGCAGATTTAGGGGGAGAAATGCATTAACAAATAATGGATCAAAGAAAACAAATGAGCTTTTGTGTCTGATGTTTTTATTTGATCCTCAGTATGAAATGTTGCTCAGTCATGTTCTAAGAGGTAGAGGCTTAAATAGCATTTTTTCTTCTTCTTCTTGCAACTTTACTTAGAACAGCTTACTAGTCCAATAAAATACTGTTTTTGTTTTTGTATAATTCTCCATCCTTTACATCTTCAGTGTTGGAAAGCTCTGTATGAAACATTATTAGAAACATTTTACATATAATTTTATAACATTGTAATAATTTATATCATATTTGTGATTTTTAACATGTGATGTTCCGCACGGCTCAGAAGTGTCATGTAGAGCAGCTGCAGATTCATATAATGCACATTATTGTGACCCATGGCACAGTGTGTCTCATATTTACTAATGCTAACTAATTTCCTTTCTTACTGATTCATGTACTCTATTATTCAGAGACCATTAAGATCTTTTTACATGTTCTGTAAGCATTAGAAGGTATAAAACCTTCTTTTTGCCTGATTACATCACCACTTGGATTCAAACCCAGGTATCCCATGAGCATCAAAATGTTGACATATATGACCACCACTCAAACATCAGTGTTACTTGCATTACATTGCATTGCTCCCTAAAAAGTATAATTGAAAGTCAGCAGCAAAGACATTGGTTAATAAAGTGAGATTAAATACATAAAGTATATTTGTGTAATTTAATATAGTTAATTATTACTGGTTTGCATAAAATTCAATGGTCTGTGGCGTTGAGATTGCATTTAACTCTGTTTTTATTCATTCAATACTGAATGTTTTTGTGCAAGTGAGATGACTAAATGCATGTTCACATTTAGCCTAGAACTATAAATAACCATCTTGTTTATAGAGCGCACACAACGCCTCTGCACTTTATTTATTTCAACATGGGGACAGGTGAGTCAATAAATGTGAAAAAAGTAACTTGCTTTACTTATTTGAAAAAAAAAAAAAAAAACTCGTAAATTGAAAAAGTAATGCACTACTTTACTAGATACTTGAAAAAGAAATCTGATTACGTAACTCAAGTTACTTGTAATGGATTAATCCAAAACTCTCAATCATACATTTAATTTTGAGCCCCCTGTATGTGATATTATATTAGCTATAGAGGATTTGTTTGTGTTTTTGTTTGTATATTTTAGGAAGTGTGGTATTTATTAGGGATGCACCTATATAAAATTCTGTCTGATACCATTAAGTTGATATTTTCAAGTTATGGCTGATAACAGCCAATATAGTAAGATTTTTTTGAAAGACATGTTCAAATAAATAAATACATTTTAAGTTTAATTATTTATGTTCTCCAAGGCATCATTTATTTGATCAAAAATACAGTAAAACTGTTTTTTTAATTATTAGTATTTAAAATAACTGCTTTCTATTTTAAAATATTTTGAAATAATTTCCTGTGAAAGTAAAGCTGAACTTTTAGCAGCCATTACTCCAGTCTTTGATGTCTATGTCACATGATCCTTTAGAAATCATTCTAATATGCCGATTTGGTGCTCAAGAAACATTTCTCATTATTATGTGCTGATGAATAGATGAATAGATTCTTTGATGAATAGAAAGTTCAAAAGAACATTTATTTGAAATGAATATATTCTTTTGAAAGACATAGTAGGCTAAATGTCTTTACTGCAGTTTTGATCAACTGAATGCATCATTGCTGAATAAAAGTAAATTATGATAAATTATACCCTTTGTACCCTAATAAAAAACCTTTTTTTTTTCTCCAGGTCAATTCACATCAAATCTTCAGCTGATCCAACAACCAAGTGTGATCCCCATGTGGTCTGCATCCAGACAGTAATCCATCTATCATGAACTCAAGCACTGAAGCTCCATTCACCAACCCCACAGACTGCGCTGAGGTTAAGGTCCCCAGTCAGGTTTTCCTGGCCATCGCCGTCGCCAGTCTGAGCGAGAACCTCTTGGTGATTGTGGCCGTGATCAAAAACAAGAACCTTCACTCTCCTATGTACTGCTTCATCTGCAACCTGGCTGTGTTTAACACCATCTCAAGCCTCTCCAAGGCATTAGAAGACGTCCTGCTCTTGTTTATAGATGCCGGACACCTGAACTCCCGTGGCCCTTTTGAGCTGAAGATAGATGACATCATGGACTCTCTAACCCTCATGGGTTTCCTGGGCTCCATCTTCAGCATACTCGCCATAGCCGTGGATCGATACATCAGCATATTCCACGCTCTACGCTATCACACGCTTATGACCATGCGTCGTGTAGTGGTTATTTTGTCCGCTATCTGGGTGTTGTGTGGGACCAGCGGAGCGCTCATGATCGGATTCTTCGTGGCCGCCACGGTGCAAATCTTCTTCATTGTGCTCTTCTTCACAGCTCTGCTCCTGATCCTCTTGCTCTATGTGCATATGTTTCTGCTAGCACGCCACCACGCCAACAGGATCGCGTCTATGCCAGGCGCCCAGGCACGCCATAGGCAAAGTGGCTTGAGGGGGGCGCTGACCCTCACCATCTTGATTGGAGTGTTTGTGGCCTGCTGGGCTCCTTTCTTATTTCATCTGCTGATTTTGATGATTTGTCCGGAGAACCCGTACTGTGAGTGCTACCGCTCGCTCTTCCAGCTGCATGTTGTGCTGCTAGTGAGTCACGCGGTCATTGATCCAGCCATTTACGCTTTCCGTAGTGCAGAGCTGCGCAATACCTACAAGATAATGTTCCTGCACTCAGCTGCAAGGATCTGTAAACAGTGTGTCTGAGCGACGGCCCCGATATACTCATGATTCTTTTTCCTTCTTCACTTTGTTTGAAGTTTGAAATTCCTTTGCAGCAGTATGCTGTTAGAGAACATCTCGACGCCACCCACACTGCTGATGAGTATGTAAATATGTTCTGTACTTTCCTCTCAATAACAAAAATGACAACGCTGAGAAAGCGGAAGTTAAGAAAGCATATGATTATATCACAATATGTTCGCTCAAGCTCTCAATTCACATTACATTTATTAGCACTTTATACAATAGATACAGCCTATACAATAGTGTAGCTTTCAATTTGAAGTACAACTTCAAATTCTACTATTGAACAGCTCTCCAGTGTGTTTGTTTTTACCCATGTCTGACCTCGATAGACTGAACAGAAGAAATGAGCCGGAGAAGTAGATTTCCACCTCAAAGAAGGCGGAGCCCCAGAGCACAATTACCACAGACCATTGATTGTTCAAGGGCGTTTACCTTTTCCAGAAAGTTTGCTTTGGCAAGCTTTCACTCTCCTGAAACAAACTTCAAATGAACTTCATTTAGGCCTGATTTTGTTCATAATGACGTCTCATCCGTTCGTTCTTCGATTTTGCTTGAATTACAACAAGGCCTTAAGTGCTTCATACTGCAGGATAGAGTTTCGATCCACAGGTATTAAAAGATCACAACAACATTTATATAAAACAAACTATCCAATAACACTACACAACAAGTTCATTATACCTAATATATTAACTAATGTAAATGAATTGAACATTATTGTAAAGTGTAATCAAGTCTTTAAGTGTTTAATACAGGAAATTCTCATATTTGTTCACAAACACTGTAGCTCATTAAACGGTATGTCATTTATCAGATATCATCGCTTAGATATCTACATATCACATACAGTAAGTTCAACTGTACAGAGATTGTAAAGAATTACCAGCATTTTTTACTTCTGCAGTAAAAGGACAAAATCAGAAGACTAGAAAAAATATGTCTACCATTTACATGCATAAATTACATACACAACACATTTGCATTACACACAATTTAGTTGAGTTTTCATGCTTTTTTTTACTTAAGAAATTTTCTTTCTGAAACAATACAAATGTAATAAAATGCCCTTACTGTATTTTTGTGTGTGATTTTTAAGACAATGACACATAATTTTAGGTTTACATGACAACAAACATTATAATTTCAGTTAATTTACTCTTATAAAGACTGTTTTACTCTCTGCTCTAAATAAGAAATGAAGTGCAGCACAAATATTCTGAACATGCATATTGATTATAATACTAATGCATATTGAATATAATACTGAGGTGCATACATTCACTGAGAAATCTTTATGGTTTCTCAGATGTACTACAAAAATATTCTCAACAGTTTATGATTAAGTATTTCTAAACTGCATACATGTATTATATTTTCCAGGTTTCACAGACAGGGCTTAGATTAAGCCAGGATTAGGCCTTAGTTCAGTTAGGACATTTACCTTTTATAAACATCTCTTAGAGAAAAACATTACTGGTGTGCATCTTGAGACAAAACAATGGCACTGATATATTTTAAGATTTTTAGTCTGGGATTAGGCTTAAGCCTTGCCTGTGAAACCGGGGGATTATGTTTTTGTTTGCTATATGCCTGATTATTGTGTTAATGTCCTGTTTTCTATTCATAAAAAGAGAAAGTATCTAAAAACAAACACATTTGTGTTCTGCGTATAAATATTCCAGACTTTTTTGTGCACAAAATATCACTGTATTGACCTGATGACAGTCCCCTGCTGAGGAAGATGTAACTATTATAAATACAGTAGATGTAACAGAATGCCACATTTTGAACTTTTCAATTCAATATTTTACAACAACACAACATGAATCTTCTACTGCAACATCAAAACATGTCACATGATGTAACAGGACCATGAAAAAATGTGTACAAATACTTAAATATACTGTCCCTAATGAAAATGTTCAGGCTTCACTTCTCCTCCCCCACTGCAATTATGCAACAATCCATCTATCTATCTATACACCCATTCATCCATCAGTCCATCCCGACAGGTTCTTCCAGGAACCTTGTTCAATATTTGCTGACCAGGTTGCAGAGGCTGCGTAATCCGTCAAAGCAAAGGATCTCTTTAAAGGTCTTTCTCATCTCTTGGCTCCTGAGCGCATAGATCAGTGGGTCGATCACAGAGTTACACATGATGAGTATCAAGTACATGTTAAAGTGTGACATGAAGCAGATGCAGTAAATGTTCCGTGGGCAGGAGATCATGAGGATGAGATGGAGAAAAAATGGCGCCCAACACACGATGAAGATTCCCAGCAGTATGGTGAGGGTGACAGCACCCTTCATGCTAGCTCTCTGCCTGATGTTGGCATTATAGCCCGGCAATGCCGCCATGCGTTTGACATGCGAACGGGCCAGCAGGAACATGTGGCTATAGAGTGACGCCATCATCAGCAGCATGGCAAAGAACATGGCCACCAGGCAAACCACCACGGGCTTAGTGTCGGAGTAGATGATGAAGATGATCCCACAACTTGTGGAGAAGATCCAGATGCTGCCAATGAGAATCCCAGCTCGCCGGACGGTCATTATATTATGGTAGCGCAGAGCATAGAAGATAGTCACGTAGCGATCCACCGCGATCGCTAACAGGCTCAACATAGACGCCACCACAGAGATACAGATGAGAGAATCAAAGACGTTATCCATTTGACGGATGAAGTGATCCTCAATCACCAAACTCCTGTTCGCCAGCAAGTGGATGACTATTGTCTCCCATGCGTTGGAAACGCTAACTAACATGTCGGCCACTGCTAGGCTGCAGACAAAGAAGTACATGGGTGAGTGGAGGTTCTTGTTCTTCACGATGGCAAGGATGACCAGGATGTTTTCAAGAAGGCTGATGAGCCCCAGCGTGAGGAAGACCTCAGGTGCAATATGCACCTGCTCACAGGCAGCTGAAGCACTCGACTTGGACCTGCTTGACTCATTGCTGTGGTTTGTGTGTCTCAAAGATGCGTTTGGAGAAAGTGTGGGCCACTCCGATGTGTTCATGTTCTGATGTAGCATGGACAGCTGAATGGATGCTCAGCGTCTGGTAACAGGTGATGTTAGACACATGATGCTGCATCCATGTACATTTGCTGTAAAGAGAAAGAGTTGTTGTGTGAAATGTCAAGAAGCATTGTAACCAACATATGTTGTTTTACAGTAAAATGTAAATGGCAGAGATAAATTGCAGAATAAGACTAATCTTGTTGGTTTATTTATTTATTCATTCATTCAGATTTTCATTATTTAATTAAAGTTATTGGTAATTCATTGACAGAGAAATTATTGACAACATAGTTCTTTCTTATTCGTTCACACACTGGACAAGAAGTGCCACCATTTGCCGCTACTACAACAACTCGTTAGTATCGCACACTGTAGGAGTCATTCTGTACCAAAGACTTTAGATATACAAAGACGCTGCACACATATTACTATGAATGGGAGAAAGTGCAATGCGCAATATGGCGGAATAGTCCCACCTTCTCAATAAAAGAGCCAGTGGCCAATAGAGTGCAACAGTGCCTGTCCCCTTTTTCATTGTTGCTGGTTCCAGAAGTATTTTTTCCATTAATTTTTCCTTATACAGATTTTCAAAAAGTCTTTATTAAACCATTATAAGCCATGAACCAAGCGAACCGGCTATGAGATGAATCACAACACAAACTTTTATTTGAAGCTAAACGTTTTTGAAAATTGGACAAAAAGACAAAGGTACAAGACTTTGTACTTAATGGCTTTAGTGAAGAAAAGAACTACAATCCCATGTAGCATTGTGAACAGAATAATCTAATAACGTTGATAAAAACAATATATATGATGTTTTTTTGCAATATATGCATACAATTACAAACATTATAGTATTTTGAGAGCATAGAGAGACACACCTCGATTATATGCTTTATGGGAGTGGGCAGAGCTATGGGTTTTGCCGCATGTTGCTTTTTTCGACTCTCTGACTGGTGTAATTTTCTGTACAGCATCATCGTTAATGTAGTTTTTCACAGGGAATTCCACTGTTAAACACAATTATTTTGTGGGGTGGCAGCTTCAGTAGAGGCAAATACCATTTGAAATTAACAACCTCATAGCTCACAGTAGGTCTGTTTTTAAAGGTTTATAAGTTATCTTTCAAAATCAATTTCACTGCAACTGCCTTTAAAAGCTCTGGTTGCAATAGAAACAGTCAGTGTTCTGAGATGCCCACATGAAAATTGACTGGTCCAGCCTGAAAAGTGCAGTTTTTTGTCATGATTTGAGTGTTTAGAAACCAAATTTATGAAACAGTTGTTGACAGATTTCAAATATGAAATTTCATCGTAAGCTTGGTAAATAGCTTTGGAGAATTTGAGGTTTACCCATTCACAGGCATAGGAGTTGTACTTGCATGACTGAAATAGCTGCCCGTTTCAAAGATGGCTGCCAAGTGACTTGCCTTTAAGGGATTTTGTTCTGTGTTCTGTTCAAGACAGCAGACCAAAACAGTGAATCTAATCACCATACAGTAAAAAGTTCACTTCAAGAATGAACAAAGTGGCACTGATTAGTTCAAAGTTTGATTTATTAAAAATGGTGCAATAGCACAAACAAAAATATTAAGAAGGCCAATGTATATTACGCAATTTCCTTAGCAACTTAATGTCTAAAAACAAGCTTGATGTCTATTTTCATTGATAACATTTTGGACTCTATACAACCTAATGAAAACCATTCCAAGTTCATCTATCATGATTTATGCTCTCAGTGTCCAACTTACTGACACATGAGCTCCCGCTGTGAATGAACAAAATGACTGACAGGCAGAATGTGCATCAATGTTGGAAGCCCATTTCTGCCATAAAGGCTAAAAATAAAAATAAAATAATAAAAAATGATGATAATTGTGACTTTTTATCTCACAATCTGTCTTTATGTAACGAGTCGTCACACAAAGTGGGATCCATAAGGAGGCTTTTATTTACAGAGTTCATGGTCAAACAGGCAGAGGTCAAACAGAGGCAAACAGGTATAGCAGGGAACAGGCAGAATCTTGGTCGTAATACAGGCAGAAGATCAGTGCAGGCAGATATCAATCACAAGTCCAATAAACAATAAACAGCCCAAGTGCAGGTAGCAGAGAATCATTAACGGGGAACAAACTTGCTCAATAACAGGCAGACAATCAGAATAGAAAACACTCAGAAATGCACACCGTAGCAATACAAGACCTCACAATGATAGTGAGGTAGAGAGTGGCTTAAATAGTCCAGATGATGCGCTGCAGCTGGATGTGACGATTAGCGCCAAGGTGCGGGGTTTGTTTGAAATGTAGTGCATGTGAGTGAATGTGTGAGTGTCAGTATTCTGGTGATGGTGCCCTCTGATGGCCAGAGGAGGGAATCACGGAGTTTGTCTCTGTGACAGAGCCGGGCTTGAGCAGTGATACATGAAATGTGGGAGAGATACGGTAATTATTAGGTAAGGCAAGACGGAATGAAACAGGTGTAATCTGACGTGTTATTTGAAATGGACCTACTTACCTTGGGCTCAGTCTTGCAAGGGAGTTTGAGACGTAAGTCTTGGGTTGACAGCCACACCCACTGACCAAGCAGGTATTCTGGACCAGGATGACGTTGATGATCAGCTTGTTCTTTGAAAAGGCGGAAAGCACGTTGGAGGTGGGTATGAGCTAGATTCCAAGTGGCTTCACTCCTGTTCATCCAGTCATTGACTGCCAGTACATCAGTGGGTTCCCCTGACCAGGGGAAGAGAGGTGGCTGGAAACCAAGGACACATTGGAATTGAGTCAATCCTGTGGCCTCTTTGCGGATGGAATTCTGTGCATACTTTGCCCACATCAGATATCGGGCCCAGTGTAAGTTCTTGGTTGAGGCGTTCAATTTGGCCATTGGACTGTGGATGGTACCCGAAAGTGAGGCTGATGTTGATATTAAGGGCTTGGCAGAAAGAAGACCAGAGGCGAAAAGTTTG